>NC_090437.1:1167741296-1167768162 GCF_031143425.1 Pleurodeles waltl
CTTCCACCCAGCCTTCCCCCAAGTCTCCCGATAAAAATGATACCTCACTTGTGTGGGTAGGCCTAGCGCCCGCGACAGGAAATGCCCCAAAACACAACGTGGACACATCCCATTTTTTGACAAAATACAAAGCTGTTTTTTGCAAAGTGCCTACCTGTAGATTTTGGCCTCTAGCTCCGCCGGCACATAGGGAAACCTACCAAACCTGTGCATTTTTGAAAACTAGAGTCCTAGGGGAATCCAAGATGGGGTGACTCGTGGGGCTCTGACCAGGTTCTTTTACCCAGAATCCTTTGCAAACCTCAAAAAGTGGCTAAACAAACAAGTTTTCCTTACATTTCGGTGACAGAAATTTGTGGAATCTGAGTGGAGCCACAAATTTCCTTCCACCCAGCGTTCCCCCAAGTCTCCCGATAAAAATGATACCTCACTTGTGTGGGTTGGCCTAGCGCCCGCGACAGGAAATGCCCCAAAACACAACGTGGACACATCCCATTTTTTGACAAAATACAGAGCTGTTTTTTGCAAAGTGCCTACCTGTAGATTTTGGCCTCTAGCTCAGCCAGCACATAGGGAAACCTACCAATCCTGTGCATTTTTGAAAACTAGAGACCTAGGGGAATCCAAGATGGGGTGACTCGTGGGGCTCTGACCAGGTTCTGTTACCCAGAATCCTTTGCAAACCTCAAAAAGTGGCTAAAAAAACAAGTTTTCCTCACATTTCGGTGACAGAAAGTTCTGGAATCTGAGAGGAGCCACAAATTTCCTTCCACCCAGCGTTTCCCCAAGTCTCCCGATAAAAATGATACCTCACTTGTGTGGGTAGGCCTAGCGCCCGCGACAGGAAATGCCCCAAAACACAACGTGGACACATCCCATTTATTGATAAAATACAGAGGTGTTTTTTGCAAAGTGCCTACCTGTAGATTTTGGCCTCTAGCTCAGCCGGCACATAGGGAAACCTACCAAACCTGTGCATTTTTGAAAACTAGAGACCTAGGGGAATACAAGATGGGGTGACTCGTGGGGCTCTGACCAGGTTCTCTTACCCAGAATCCTTTGCAAACCTCAAAAAGTGGCTAAACAAACAAGTTTTCCTTACATTTCGGTGACAGAAATTTGTGGAATCTGAGAGGAGCCACAAATTTCCTTCCACCCAGCGTTCCCCCAAGTCTCCCGATAAAAATGATACCTCACTTGTGTGGGTTGGCCTAGCGCCCGCGACAGGAAATGCCCCAAAACACAACGTGGACACATCCCATTTTTTGACAAAATACAGAGCTGTTTTTTGCAAAGTGCCTACCTGTAGATTTTGGCCTCTAGCTCAGCCAGCACATAGGGAAACCTACCAATCCTGTGCATTTTTGAAAACTAGAGACCTAGGGGAATCCAAGATGGGGTGACTCGTGGGGCTCTGACCAGGTTCTGTTACCCAGAATCCTTTGCAAACCTCAAAAAGTGGCTAAAAAAACAAGTTTTCCTCACATTTCGGTGACAGAAAGTTGTGGAATCTGAGAGGAGCCACAAATTTCCTTCCACCCAGCGTTCCCCCAAGTCTCCCGATAAAAATGATACCTCACTTGTGTGGGTAGGCCTAGCGCCCGCGACAGGAAATGCCCCAAAACACAACGTGGACACATCCCATTTTTTGACAAAATACAAAGCTGTTTTTTGCAAAGTGCCTACCTGTAGATTTTGGCCTCTAGCTCAGCCGGCACATAGGGAAACCTACCAAACCTGTGCATTTTTGAAAACTAGAGTCCTAGGGGAATCCAAGATGGGGTGACTCGTGGGGCTCTGACCAGGTTCTGTTACCCAGAATCCTTTGCAAACCTCAAGAAGTGGCTAAAAAAACAAGTTTTCCTCACATTTCGGTGACAGAAAGTTGTGGAATCTGAGAGGAGCCACAAATTTCCTTCCACCCAGCGTTCCCCCAAGTCTCCCGATAAAAATGATACCTCACTTGTGTGGGTAGGCCTAGCGCCCGCGACAGTAAATGCCCCAAAACACAACGTGGACACATCCCATTTTTTGACAAAATACAGAGCTGTTTTTTGCAAAGTGCCTACCTGTAGATTTTGGCCTCTAGCTCAGCCGGCACATAGGGAAAACTACCAAACCTGTGCATTTTTGAAAACTAGAGACCTAGGGGAATCCAAGATGGGGTGACTCGTGGGGCTCTGACCAGGTTCTGTTACCCAGAATCCTTTGCAAACCTCAAAAAGTGGCTAAACAAACAAGTTTTCCTTACATTTCGGTGACAGAAAGTTGTGGAATCTGAGAGGAGCCACAAATTTCCTTCCACCCAGCGTTCCCCCAAGTCTCCCGATAAAAATGATACCTCACTTGTGTGGGTAGGCCTAGCGCCCGCGACAGGAAATGCCCCAAAACACAACGTGGACACATCCCATTTTTTGACAAAATACAGAGCTGTTTTTTGCAAAGTGCCTACCTGTAGATTTTGGCCTCTAGCTCAGCCAGCACATAGGGAAACCTACCAAACCTGTGCATTTTTTTAAACTAGAGACCTAGGGGAATCCAAGATGGGGTGACTCGTGGGGCTCTGACCAGGTTCTGTTACCCAGAATCCTTTGCAAACCTCAAAAAGTGGCTAAACAAACAAGTTTTCCTCACATTTCGGTGACAGAAAGTTCTGGAATCTGAGAGGAGCCACAAATTTCCTTCCACCCAGCGTTCCCCCAAGTCTCCCGATAAAAATGATACCTCACTTGTGTGGGTAGGCCTAGCGCCCGCGACAGGAAATGCCCCAAAACACAACGTGGACACATCCCATTTTTTGACAAAATACAGAGCTGTTTTTTGCAAAGTGCCTACCTGTAGAGTTTGGCCTCTAGCTCAGCCGGCACATAGGGAAACCTACCAAACCTGTGCATTTTTGAAAACTCGAGACCTAGGGGAATCCAAGATGGGGTGACTTGCGGGGCTCTGACCAGGTTCTGTTACCCAGAATCCTTTGCAAACCTCAAAAAGTGGCTAAAAAAACAAGTTTTCCTCACATTTCGGTGACAGAAAGTTCTGAAATCTGAGAGGAGCCACAAATTTCCTTCCACCCAGCGTTCCCCCAAGTCTCCCGATAAAAATGATACCTCACTTGTGTGGGTAGGCCTAGCGCCCGCGACAGGAAATGCCCCAAAACACAACATGGACACATCCCATTTTTTGCCAAAATACAGAGCTGTTTTTTGCAAAGTGCCTACCTGTAGAGTTTGGCCTCTAGCTCAGCCGGCACATAGGGAAACCTACCAAACCTGTGCATTTGTGAAAACTAGAGACCTAGGGGAATACAAGATGGGGTGACTCGTGGGGCTCTGACCAGGTTCTGTTACCCAGAATCCTTTGCAAACCTCAAAAAGTGGCTAAAAAAACAAGTTTTCCTCACATTTCGGTGACAGAAAGTTGTGGAATCTGAGAGGAGCCACAAATTTCCTTCCACCCAGCGTTCCCCCAAGTCTCCCGATAAAAATGATACCTCACTTGTGTGGGTAGGCCTAGCGCCCGCGACAGGAAATGCCCCAAAACACAACGTGGACACATCCCATTTTTTGACAAAATACAGAGCTGTTTTTTGCAAAGTGCCTACCTGTAGATTTTGGCCTCTAGCTCAGCCGGCACATAGGGAAACCTACCAAACCTGTGCATTTTTGAAAATTAGAGACCTAGGGGAATCCAAGATGGGGTGACTCGTGGGGCTCTGACCAGGTTCTTTTACCCAGAATCCTTTGCAAACCTCAAAAAGTGGCTAAACAAACAAGTTTTCCTTACATTTCGGTGACAGAAAGTTGTGGAATCTGAGAGGAGCCACAAATTTCCTTCCACCCAGCGTTCCCCCAAGTCTCCCGATAAAAATGATACCTCACTTGTGTGGGTAGGCCTAGCGCCCGCGACAGGAAATGCCCCAAAACACAACGTGGACACATCCCATTTATTGATAAAATACAGAGCTGTTTTTTGCAAAGTGCCTACCTGTAGATTTTGGCCTCTAGCTCAGCCGGCACATAGGGAAACCTACCAAACCTGTGCATTTTTGAAAACTAGAGACCTAGGGGAATACAAGATGGGGTGACTCGTGGGGCTCTGACCAGGTTCTGTTACCCAGAATCCTTTGCAAACCTCAAAAAGTGGCTAAAAAAACAAGTTTTCCTCACATTTCGGTGACAGAAAGTTGTGGAATCTGAGAGGAGCCACAAATTTCCTTCCACCCAGCGTTCCCCCAAGTCTCCCGATAAAAATGATACCTCACTTGTGTGGGTAGGCCTAGCGCCCGCGACAGGAAATGCCCCAAAACACAACGTGGACACATCCCATTTTTTGACAAAATACAGAGCTGTTTTTTGCAAAGTGCCTACCTGTAGATTTTGGCCTCTAGCTCAGCCAGCACATAGGGAAACCTACCAAACCTGTGCATTTTTTTAAACTAGAGACCTAGGGGAATCCAAGATGGGGTGACTCGTGGGGCTCTGACCAGGTTCTGTTACCCAGAATCCTTTGCAAACCTCAAAAAGTGGCTAAGAAAACAAGTTTTCCTCACATTTCGGTGACAGAAAGTTGTGGAATCTGAGAGGAGCCACAAATTTCCTTCCACCCAGCGTTCCCCCAAGTCTCCCGATAAAAATGATACCTCACTTGTGTGGGTAGGCCTAGCGCCCGCGACAGGAAATGCCCCAAAACACAACGTGGACACATCCCATTTATTGATAAAATACAGAGCTGTTTTTTGCAAAGTGCCTACCTGTAGATTTTGGCCTCTAGCTCAGCCGGCACATAGGGAAACCTACCAAACCTGTGCATTTTTGAAAACTAGAGACCTAGGGGAATACAAGATGGGGTGACTCGTGGGGCTCTGACCAGGTTCTCTTACCCAGAATCCTTTGCAAACCTCAAAAAGTGGCTAAACAAACAAGTTTTCCTTACATTTCGGTGACAGAAATTTGTGGAATCTGAGTGGAGCCACAAATTTCCTTCCACCCAGCGTTCCCCCAAGTCTCCCGATAAAAATGATACCTCACTTGTGTGGGTTGGCCTAGCGCCCGCGACAGGAAATGCCCCAAAACACAACGTGGACACATCCCATTTTTTGACAAAATACAGAGCTGTTTTTTGCAAAGTGCCTACCTGTAGATTTTGGCCTCTAGCTCAGCCAGCACATAGGGAAACCTACCAATCCTGTGCATTTTTGAAAACTAGAGACCTAGGGGAATACAAGATGGGGTGACTCGTGGGGCTCTGACCAGGTTCTCTTACCCAGAATCCTTTGCAAACCTCAAAAAGTGGCTAAAAAAACAAGTTTTCCTCACATTTCGGTGACAGAAAGTTCTGAAATCTGAGAGGAGCCACAAATTTCCTTCCACCCAGCGTTCCCCCAAGTCTCCCGATAAAAATGATACCTCACTTGTGTGGGTAGGCCTAGCGCCCGCGACAGGAAATGCCCCAAAACACAACATGGACACATCCCATTTTTTGCCAAAATACAGAGCTGTTTTTTGCAAAGTGCCTACCTGTAGAGTTTGGCCTCTAGCTCAGCCGGCACATAGGGAAACCTACCAAACCTGTGCATTTGTGAAAACTAGAGACCTAGGGGAATACAAGATGGGGTGACTCGTGGGGCTCTGACCAGGTTCTGTTACCCAGAAACCTTTGCAAACCTCAAAAAGTGGCTAAAAAAACAAGTTTTCCTCACATTTCGGTGACAGAAAGTTGTGGAATCTGAGAGGAGCCACAAATTTCCTTCCACCCAGCGTTCCCCCAAGTCTCCCGATAAAAATGATACCTCACTTGTGTGGGTAGGCCTAGCGCCCGCGACAGGAAATGCCCCAAAACACAACGTGGACACATCCCATTTTTTGACAAAATACAGAGCTGTTTTTTGCAAAGTGCCTACCTGTAGATTTTGGCCTCTAGCTCAGCCGGCACATAGGGAAACCTACCAAACCTGTGCATTTTTGAAAATTAGAGACCTAGGGGAATCCAAGATGGGGTGACTTGTGGGGCTCTGACCAGGTTCTTTTACCCAGAATCCTTTGCAAACCTCAAAAAGTGGCTAAACAAACAAGTTTTCCTTACATTTCGGTGACAGAAAGTTGTGGAATCTGAGAGGAGCCACAAATTTCCTTCCACCCAGCGTTCCCCCAAGCCTCCCGATAAAAATGATACCTCACTTGTGTGGGTAGGCCTAGCGCCCGTGACAGTAAATGCCCCAAAACACAACGTGGACACATCCCATTTTTTGACAAAATACAGAGCTGTTTTTTGCAAAGTGCCTACCTGTAGATTTTGGCCTCTAGCTCAGCCAGCACATAGGGAAACCTACCAAACCTGTGCATTTTTTTAAACTAGAGACCTAGGGGAATCCAAGATGGGGTGACTCGTGGGGCTCTGACCAGGTTCTGTTACCCAGAATCCTTTGCAAACCTCAAAAAGTGGCTAAAAAAACAAGTTTTCCTCACATTTCGGTGACAGAAAGTTGTGGAATCTGAGAGGAGCCACAAATTTCCTTCCACCCAGCGTTCCCCCAAGTCTCCCGATAAAAATGATACCTCACTTGTGTGGGTAGGCCTAGCGCCCGCGACAGGAAATGCCCCAAAACACAACGTGGACACATCCCATTTATTGATAAAATACTGAGCTGTTTTTTGCAAAGTGCCTACCTGTAGATTTTGGCCTCTAGCTCAGCCGGCACATAGGGAAACCTACCAAACCTGTGCATTTTTGAAAACTAGAGACCTAGGGGAATACAAGATGGGGTGACTCGTGGGGCTCTGACCAGGTTCTCTTACCCAGAATCCTTTGCAAACCTCAAAAAGTGGCTAAACAAACAAGTTTTCCTTACATTTCGGTGACAGAAATTTGTGGAATCTGAGTGGAGCCACAAATTTCCTTCCCCCCAGCGTTCCCCCAAGTCTCCCGATAAAAATGATACCTCACTTGTGTGGGTTGGCCTAGCGCCCGCGACAGGAAATGCCCCAAAACACAACGTGGACACATCCCATTTTTTGACAAAATACAGAGCTGTTTTTTGCAAAGTGCCTACCTGTAGATTTTGGCCTCTAGCTCAGCCAGCACATAGGGAAACCTACCAATCCTGTGCATTTTTGAAAACTAGAGACCTAGGGGAATCCAAGATGGGGTGACTCGTGGGGCTCTGACCAGGTTCTGTTACCCAGAATCCTTTGCAAACCTCAAAAAGTGGCTAAAAAAACATGTTTTCCTCACATTTCGGTGACAGAAAGTTGTGGAATCTGAGAGGAGCCACAAATTTCCTTCCATCCAGCGTTCCCCCAACTCTCCCGATAAAAATGATACCTCACTTGTGTGGGTAGGCCTAGTGCCCGCGACAGGAAATGCCCCAAAACACAACGTGGACACATCCCATTTTTTGACAAAATACAAAGCTGTTTTTTGCAAAGTGCCTACCTGTAGATTTTGGCCTCTAGCTCCGCCTGCACATAGGGAAACCTACCAAACCTGTGCATTTTTGAAAACTAGAGTCCTAGGGGAATCCAAGATGGGGTGACTCGTGGGGCTCTGACCAGGTTCTTTTACCCAGAATCCTTTGCAAACCTCAAAAAGTGGCTAAACAAACAAGTTTTCCTTACATTTCGGTGACAGAAAGTTGTGGAATCTGAGAGGAGCCACAAATTTCCTTCCACCCAGCGTTCCCCCAAGTCTCCCGATAAAAATGATACCTCACTTGTGTGGGTAGGCCTAGCGCCCGCGACAGGAAATGCCCCAAAACACAACGTGGACACATCCCATTTTTTGACAAAATACAGAGCTGTTTTTTGCAAAGTGCCTACCTGTAGATTTTGGCCTCTAGCTCAGCCAGCACATAGGGAAACCTACCAATCCTGTGCATTTTTGAAAACTAGAGACCTAGGGGAATCCAAGATGGGGTGACTCGTGGGGCTCTGACCAGGTTCTGTTACCCAGAATCCTTTGCAAACCTCAAAAAGTGGCTAAAAAAACAAGTTTTCCTCACATTTCGGTGACAGAAAGTTGTGGAATCTGAGAGGAGCCACAAATTTCCTTCCACCCAGCGTTCCCCCAAGTCTCCCGATAAAAATGATACCTCACTTGTGTGGGTAGGCCTAGCGCCCGCGACAGGAAATGCCCCAAAACACAACGTGGACACATCCCATTTTTTGACAAAATACAAAGCTGTTTTTTGCAAAGTGCCGACCTGTAGATTTTGGCCTCTAGCTCAGCCGGCACATAGGGAAACCTACCAAACCTGTGCATTTTTGAAAACTAGAGTCCTAGGGGAATCCAAGATGGGGTGACTCGTGGGGCTCTGACCAGGTTCTGTTACCCAGAATCCTTTGCAAACCTCAAGAAGTGGCTAAAAAAACAAGTTTTCCTCACATTTCGGTGACAGAAAGTTGTGGAATCTGAGAGGAGCCACAAATTTCCTTCCACCCAGCGTTCCCCCAAGTCTCCCGATAAAAATGATACCTCACTTGTGTGGGTAGGCCTAGCGCCCGCGACAGTAAATGCCCCAAAACACAACGTGGACACATCCCATTTTTTGACAAAATACAGAGCTGTTTTTTGCAAAGTGCCTACCTGTAGATTTTGGCCTCTAGCTCAGCCGGCACATAGGGAAAACTACCAAACCTGTGCATTTTTGAAAACTAGAGACCTAGGGGAATCCAAGATGGGGTGACTCGTGGGGCTCTGACCAGGTTCTGTTACCCAGAATCCTTTGCAAACCTCAAAAAGTGGCTAAAAAAACATGTTTTCCTCACATTTCGGTGACAGAAAGTTGTGGAATCTGAGAGGAGCCACAAATTTCCTTCCACCCAGCGTTCCCCCAAGTCTCCTGATAAAAATGATACCTCACTTGTGTGGGTAGGCCTAGCGCCCGCGACAGGAAATGCCCCAAAACACAACGTGGACACATCCCATTTTTTGACAAAATACAGAGCTGTTTTTTGCAAAGTGCCTACCTGTAGATTTTGGCCTCTAGCTCAGCCGGCACATAGGGAAACCTACCAAACCTGTGCATTTGTGAAAACTAGAGACCTAGGGGAATACAAGATGGGGTGACTCGTGGGGCTCTGACCAGGTTCTGTTACCCAGAATCCTTTGCAAACCTCAAAAAGTGGCTAAACAAACAAGTTTTCCTTACATTTCGGTGACAGAAAGTTGTGGAATCTGAGAGGAGCCACAAATTTCCTTCCACCCAGCGTTCCCCCAAGTCTCCCGATAAAAATGATACCTCACTTGTGTGGGTAGGCCTAGCGCCCGCGACAGGAAATGCCCCAAAACACAACGTGGACACATCCCATTTTTTGACAAAATACAGAGCTGTTTTTTGCAAAGTGCCTACCTGTAGATTTTGGCCTCTAGCTCAGCCAGCACATAGGGAAACCTACCAAACCTGTGCATTTTTTAAAACTAGAGACCTAGGGAAATCCAAGATGGGGTGACTCGTGGGGCTCTGACCAGGTTCTGTTACCCAGAATCCTTTGCAAACCTCAAAAAGTGGCTAAAAAAACAAGTTTTCCTCACATTTCGGTGACAGAAAGTTCTGGAATCTGAGAGGAGCCACAAATTTCCTTCCACCCAGCGTTCCCCCAAGTCTCCCGATAAAAATGATACCTCACTTGTGTGGGTAGGCCTAGCGCCCGCGACAGGAAATGCCCCAAAACACAACGTGGACACATCCCATTTTTTGACAAAATACAGAGCTGTTTTTTGCAAAGTGCCTACCTGTAGAGTTTGGCCTCTAGCTCAGCCGGCACATAGGGAAACCTACCAAACCTGTGCATTTTTGAAAACTCGAGACCTAGGGGAATCCAAGATGGGGTGACTTGCGGGGCTCTGACCAGGTTCTGTTACCCAGAATCCTTTGCAAACCTCAAAAAGTGGCTAAAAAAACAAGTTTTCCTCACATTTCGGTGACAGAAAGTTGTGGAATCTGAGAGGAGCCACAAATTTCCTTCCACCCAGCGTTCCCCCAAGTCTCCCGATAAAAATGATACCTCACTTGTGTGGGTAGGCCTAGCGCCCGCGACAGGAAATGCCCCAAAACACAACGTGGACACATCCCATTTTTTGACAAAATACAGAGCTGTTTTTTGCAAAGTGCCTACCTGTAGATTTTGGCCTCTAGCTCAGCCGGCACATAGGGAAACCTACCAAACCTGTGCATTTTTGAAAATTAGAGACCTAGGGGAATCCAAGATGGGGTGACTCGTGGGGCTCTGAACAGGTTCTTTTACCCAGAATCCTTTGCAAACCTCAAAAAGTGGCTAAACAAACAAGTTTTCCTTACATTTCGGTGACAGAAAGTTGTGGAATCTGAGAGGAGCCACAAATTTCCTTCCACCAGGCGTTCCCCTAAGTCTCCCGATAAAAATGATACCTCACTTGTGTGGGTAGGCCTAGCGCCCGCGACAGGAAATGCCCCAAAACACAACGTGGACACATCCCATTTTTTGACAAAATACAGAGCTGTTTTTTGCAAAGTGCCTACCTGTAGATTTTGGCCTCTAGCTCAGCCAGCACATAGGGAAACCTACCAAACCTGTGCATTTTTTTAAACTAGAGACCTAGGGGAATCCAAGATGGGGTGACTCGTGGGGCTCTGACCAGGTTCTGTTACCCAGAATCCTTTGCAAACCTCAAAAAGTGGCTAAGAAAACAAGTTTTCCTCACATTTCGGTGACAGAAAGTTGTGGAATCTGAGAGGAGCCACAAATTTCCTTCCACCCAGCGTTCCCCCAAGTCTCCCGATAAAAATGATACCTCACTTGTGTGGGTAGGCCTAGCGCCCGCGACAGGAAATGCCCCAAAACACAACGTGGACACATCCCATTTATTGATAAAATACAGAGCTGTTTTTTGCAAAGTGCCTACCTGTAGATTTTGGCCTCTAGCTCAGCCGGCACATAGGGAAACCTACCAAACCTGTGCATTTTTGAAAACTAGAGACCTAGGGGAATACAAGATGGGGTGACTCGTGGGGCTCTGACCAGGTTCTCTTACCCAGAATCCTTTGCAAACCTCAAAAAGTGGCTAAACAAACAAGTTTTCCTTACATTTCGGTGACAGAAATTTGTGGAATCTGAGTGGAGCCACAAATTTCCTTCCACCCAGCGTTCCCCCAAGTCTCCCGATAAAAATGATACCTCACTTGTGTGGGTTGGCCTAGCGCCCGCGACAGGAAATGCCCCAAAACACAACGTGGACACATCCCATTTTTTGACAAAATACAGAGCTGTTTTTTGCAAAGTGCCTACCTGTAGATTTTGGCCTCTAGCTCAGCCAGCACATAGGGAAACCTACCAATCCTGTGCATTTTTGAAAACTAGAGACCTAGGGGAATCCAAGATGGGGTGACTCGTGGGGCTCTGACCAGGTTCTGTTACCCAGAATCCTTTGCAAACCTCAAAAAGTGGCTAAAAAAACAAGTTTTCCTCACATTTCGGTGACAGAAAGTTGTGGAATCTGAGAGGAGCCACAAATTTCCTTCCACCCAGCGTTCCCCCAAGTCTCCCGATAAAAATGATACCTCACTTGTGTGGGTAGGCCTAGCGCCCGCGACAGGAAATGCCCCAAAACACAACGTGGACACATCCCATTTATTGATAAAATACAGAGGTGTTTTTTGCAAAGTGCCTACCTGTAGATTTTGGCCTCTAGCTCAGCCGGCACATAGGGAAACCTACCAAACCTGTGCATTTTTGAAAACTAGAGACCTAGGGGAATACAAGATGGGGTGACTCGTGGGGCTCTGACCAGGTTCTCTTACCCAGAATCCTTTGCAAACCTCAAAAAGTGGCTAAACAAACAAGTTTTCCTTACATTTCGGTGACAGAAATTTGTGGAATCTGAGAGGAGCCACAAATTTCCTTCCACCCAGCGTTCCCCCAAGTCTCCCGATAAAAATGATACCTCACTTGTGTGGGTTGGCCTAGCGCCCGCGACAGGAAATGCCCCAAAACACAACGTGGACACATCCCATTTTTTGACAAAATACAGAGCTGTTTTTTGCAAAGTGCCTACCTGTAGATTTTGGCCTCTAGCTCAGCCAGCACATAGGGAAACCTACCAATCCTGTGCATTTTTGAAAACTAGAGACCTAGGGGAATCCAAGATGGGGTGACTCGTGGGGCTCTGACCAGGTTCTGTTACCCAGAATCCTTTGCAAACCTCAAAAAGTGGCTAAAAAAACAAGTTTTCCTCACATTTTGGTGACAGAAAGTTGTGGAATCTGAGAGGAGCCACAAATTTCCTTCGACCCAGTGTTCCCCCAAGTCTCCCGATAAAAATGATACCTCACTTGTGTGGGTAGGCCTAGCGCCCACGACAGGAAATGCCCCAAAACACAACGTGGACACATCCCATTTTTTGACAAAATACAAAGCTGTTTTTTGCAAAGTGCCTACCTGTAGATTTTGGCCTCTAGCTCAGCCGGCACATAGGGAAACCTACCAAACCTGTGCATTTTTGAAAACTAGAGTCCTAGGGGAATCCAAGATGGGGTGACTCGTGGGGCTCTGACCAGGTTCTGTTACCCAGAATCCTTTGCAAACCTCAAGAAGTGGCTAAAAAAACAAGTTTTCCTCACATTTCGGTGACAGAAAGTTGTGGAATCTGAGAGGAGCCACAAATTTCCTTCCACCCAGCGTTCCCCCAAGTCTCCCGATAAAAATGATACCTCACTTGTGTGGGTAGGCCTAGCGCCCGCGACAGTAAATGCCCCAAAACACAACGTGGACACATCCCATTTTTTGACAAAATACAGAGCTGTTTTTTGCAAAGTGCCTACCTGTAGATTTTGGCCTCTAGCTCAGCCGGCACATAGGGAAAACTACCAAACCTGTGCATTTTTGAAAACTAGAGACCTAGGGGAATCCAAGATGGGGTGACTCGTGGGGCTCTGACCAGGTTCTGTTACCCAGAATCCTTTGCAAACCTCAAAAAGTGGCTAAAAAAACATGTTTTCCTCACATTTCGGTGACAGAAAGTTGTGGAATCTGAGAGGAGCCACAAATTTCCTTCCACCCAGCGTTCCCCCAAGTCTCCCGATAAAAATGATACCTCACTTGTGTGGGTAGGCCTAGCGCCCGCGACAGGAAATGCCCCAAAACACAACGTGGACACATCCCATTTTTTGACAAAATACAGAGCTGTTTTTTGCAAAGTGCCTACCTGTAGATTTTGGCCTCTAGCTCAGCCGGCACATAGGGAAACCTACCAAACCTGTGCATTTGTGAAAACTAGAGACCTAGGGGAATACAAGATGGGGTGACTCGTGGGGCTCTGACCAGGTTCTGTTACCCAGAATCCTTTGCAAACCTCACAAAGTGGCTAAACAAACAAGTTTTCCTTACATTTCGGTGACAGAAAGTTGTGGAATCTGAGAGGAGCCACAAATTTCCTTCCACCCAGCGTTCCCCCAAGTCTCCCGATAAAAATGATACCTCACTTGTGTGGGTAGGCCTAGCGCCCGCGACAGGAAATGCCCCAAAACACAACGTGGACACATCCCATTTTTTGACAAAATACAGAGCTGTTTTTTGCAAAGTGCCTACCTGTAGATTTTGGCCTCTAGCTCAGCCAGCACATAGGGAAACCTACCAAACCTGTGCATTTTTTAAAACTAGAGACCTAGGGAAATCCAAGATGGGGTGACTCGTGGGGCTCTGACCAGGTTCTGTTACCCAGAATCCTTTGCAAACCTCAAAAAGTGGCTAAAAAAACAAGTTTTCCTCACATTTCGGTGACAGAAAGTTCTGGAATCTGAGAGGAGCCACAAATTTCCTTCCACCCAGCGTTCCCCCAAGTCTCCCGATAAAAATGATACCTCACTTGTGTGGGTAGGCCTAGCGCCCGCGACAGGAAATGCCCCAAAACACAACGTGGACACATCCCATTTTTTGACAAAATACAGAGCTGTTTTTTGCAAAGTGCCTACCTGTAGAGTTTGGCCTCTAGCTCAGCCGGCACATAGGGAAACCTACCAAACCTGTGCATTTTTGAAAACTCGAGACCTAGGGGAATCCAAGATGGGGTGACTTGCGGGGCTCTGACCAGGTTCTGTTACCCAGAATCCTTTGCAAACCTCAAAAAGTGGCTAAAAAAACAAGTTTTCCTCACATTTCGGTGACAGAAAGTTCTGAAATCTGAGAGGAGCCACAAATTTCCTTCCACCCAGCGTTCCCCCAAGTCTCCCGATAAAAATGATACCTCACTTGTGTGGGTAGGCCTAGCGCCCGCGACAGGAAATGCCCCAAAACACAACATGGACACATCCCATTTTTTGCCAAAATACAGAGCTGTTTTTTGCAAAGTGCCTACCTGTAGAGTTTGGCCTCTAGCTCAGCCGGCACATAGGGAAACCTACCAAACCTGTGCATTTGTGAAAACTAGAGACCTAGGGGAATACAAGATGGGGTGACTCGTGGGGCTCTGACCAGGTTCTGTTACCCAGAATCCTTTGCAAACCTCAAAAAGTGGCTAAAAAAACAAGTTTTCCTCACATTTCGGTGACAGAAAGTTGTGGAATCTGAGAGGAGCCACAAATTTCCTTCCACCCAGCGTTCCCCCAATTCTCCCGATAAAAATGATACCTCACTTGTGTGGGTAGGCCTAGCGCCCGCGACAGGAAATGCCCCAAAACACAACGTGGACACATCCCATTTTTTGACAAAATACAGAGCTGTTTTTTGCAAAGTGCCTACCTGTAGATTTTGGCCTCTAGCTCAGCCGGCACATAGGGAAACCTACCAAACCTGTGCATTTTTTAAAATTAGAGACCTAGGGGAATCCAAGATGGGGTGACTCGTGGGGCTCTGACCAGGTTCTTTTACCCAGAATCCTTTGCAAACCTCAAAAAGTGGCTAAACAAACAAGTTTTCCTTACATTTCGGTGACAGAAAGTTGTGGAATCTGAGAGGAGCCACAAATTTCCTTCCACCCAGCGTTCCCCCAAGTCTCCCGATAAAAATGATACCTCACTTGTGTGGGTAGGCCTAGCGCCCGCGACAGGAAATGCCCCAAAACACAACGTGGACACATCCCATTTTTTGACAAAATACAGAGCTGTTTTTTGCAAAGTGCCTACCTGTAGATTTTGGCCTCTAGCTCAGCCAGCACATAGGGAAACCTACCAAACCTGTGCATTTTTTTAAACTAGAGACCTAGGGGAATCCAAGATGGGGTGACTCGTGGGGCTCTGACCAGGTTCTGTTACCCAGAATCCTTTGCAAACCTCAAAAAGTGGCTAAGAAAACAAGTTTTCCTCACATTTCGGTGACAGAAAGTTGTGGAATCTGAGAGGAGCCACAAATTTCCTTCCACCCAGCGTTCCCCCAAGTCTCCCGATAAAAATGATACCTCACTTGTGTGGGTAGGCCTAGCGCCCGCGACAGGAAATGCCCCAAAACACAACGTGGACACATCCCATTTATTGATAAAATACAGAGCTGTTTTTTGCAAAGTGCCTACCTGTAGATTTTGGCCTCTAGCTCAGCCGGCACATAGGGAAACCTACCAAACCTGTGCATTTTTGAAAACTAGAGACCTAGGGGAATACAAGATGGGGTGACTCGTGGGGCTCTGACCAGGTTCTCTTACCCAGAATCCTTTGCAAACCTCAAAAAGTGGCTAAACAAACAAGTTTTCCTTACATTTCGGTGACAGAAATTTGTGGAATCTGAGTGGAGCCACAAATTTCCTTCCACCCAGCGTTCCCCCAAGTCTCCCGATAAAAATGATACCTCACTTGTGTGGGTTGGCCTAGCGCCCGCGACAGGAAATGCCCCAAAACACAACGTGGACACATCCCATTTTTTGACAAAATACAGAGCTGTTTTTTGCAAAGTGCCTACCTGTAGATTTTGGCCTCTAGCTCAGCCAGCACATAGGGAAACCTACCAATCCTGTGCATTTTTGAAAACTAGAGACCTAGGGGAATACAAGATGGGGTGACTCGTGGGGCTCTGACCAGGTTCTCTTACCCAGAATCCTTTGCAAACCTCAAAAAGTGGCTAAAAAAACAAGTTTTCCTCACATTTCGGTGACAGAAAGTTCTGAAATCTGAGAGGAGCCACAAATTTCCTTCCACCCAGCCTTCCCCCAAGTCTCCCGATAAAAATGATACCTCACTTGTGTGGGTAGGCCTAGCGCCCGCGACAGGAAATGCCCCAAAACACAACATGGACACATCCCATTTTTTGCCAAAATACAGAGCTGTTTTTTGCAAAGTGCCTACCTGTAGAGTTTGGCCTCTAGCTCAGCCGGCACATAGGGAAACCTACCAAACCTGTGCATTTGTGAAAACTAGAGACCTAGGGGAATACAAGATGGGGTGACTCGTGGGGCTCTGACCAGGTTCTGTTACCCAGAATCCTTTGCAAACCTCAAAAAGTGGCTAAAAAAACATGTTTTCCTCACATTTCGGTGACAGAAAGTTGTGGAATCTGAGAGGAGCCACAAATTTCCTTCCATCCAGCGTTCCCCCAACTCTCCCGATAAAAATGATACCTCACTTGTGTGGGTAGGCCTAGTGCCCGCGACAGGAAATGCCCCAAAACACAACGTGGACACATCCCATTTTTTGACAAAATACAAAGCTGTTTTTTGCAAAGTGCCTACCTGTAGATTTTGGCCTCTAGCTCCGCCGGCACATAGGGAAACCTACCAAACCTGTGCATTTTTGAAAACTAGAGTCCTAGGGGAATCCAAGATGGGGTGACTCGTGGGGCTCTGACCAGGTTCTTTTACCCAGAATCCTTTGCAAACCTCAAAAAGTGGCTAAACAAACAAGTTTTCCTTACATTTCGGTGACAGAAATTTGTGGAATCTGAGTGGAGCCACAAATTTCCTTCCACCCAGCGTTCCCCCAAGTCTCCCGATAAAAATGATACCTCACTTGTGTGGGTTGGCCTAGCGCCCGCGACAGGAAATGCCCCAAAACACAACGTGGACACATCCCATTTTTTGACAAAATACAGAGCTGTTTTTTGCAAAGTGCCTACCTGTAGATTTTGGCCTCTAGCTCAGCCAGCACATAGGGAAACCTACCAATCCTGTGCATTTTTGAAAACTAGAGACCTAGGGGAATCCAAGATGGGGTGACTCGTGGGGCTCTGACCAGGTTCTGTTACCCAGAATCCTTTGCAAACCTCAAAAAGTGGCTAAAAAAACAAGTTTTCCTCACATTTCGGTGACAGAAAGTTCTGGAATCTGAGAGGAGCCACAAATTTCCTTCCACCCAGCGTTTCCCCAAGTCTCCCGATAAAAATGATACCTCACTTGTGTGGGTAGGCCTAGCGCCCGCGACAGGAAATGCCCCAAAACACAACGTGGACACATCCCATTTATTGATAAAATACAGAGGTGTTTTTTGCAAAGTGCCTACCTGTAGATTTTGGCCTCTAGCTCAGCCGGCACATAGGGAAACCTACCAAACCTGTGCATTTTTGAAAACTAGAGACCTAGGGGAATACAAGATGGGGTGACTCGTGGGGCTCTGACCAGGTTCTCTTACCCAGAATCCTTTGCAAACCTCAAAAAGTGGCTAAACAAACAAGTTTTCCTTACATTTCGGTGACAGAAATTTGTGGAATCTGAGAGGAGCCACAAATTTCCTTCCACCCAGCGTTCCCCCAAGTCTCCCGATAAAAATGATACCTCACTTGTGTGGGTTGGCCTAGCGCCCGCGACAGGAAATGCCCCAAAACACAACGTGGACACATCCCATTTTTTGACAAAATACAGAGCTGTTTTTTGCAAAGTGCCTACCTGTAGATTTTGGCCTCTAGCTCAGCCAGCACATAGGGAAACCTACCAATCCTGTGCATTTTTGAAAACTAGAGACCTAGGGGAATCCAAGATGGGGTGACTCGTGGGGCTCTGACCAGGTTCTGTTACCCAGAATCCTTTGCAAACCTCAAAAAGTGGCTAAAAAAACAAGTTTTCCTCACATTTCGGTGACAGAAAGTTGTGGAATCTGAGAGGAGCCACAAATTTCCTTCCACCCAGCGTTCCCCCAAGTCTCCCGATAAAAATGATACCTCACTTGTGTGGGTAGGCCTAGCGCCCGCGACAGGAAATGCCCCAAAACACAACGTGGACACATCCCATTTTTTGACAAAATACAAAGCTGTTTTTTGCAAAGTGCCTACCTGTAGATTTTGGCCTCTAGCTCAGCCGGCACATAGGGAAACCTACCAAACCTGTGCATTTTTGAAAACTAGAGTCCTAGGGGAATCCAAGATGGGGTGACTCGTGGGCTCTGACCAGGTTCTGTTACCCAGAATCCTTTGCAAACCTCAAGAAGTGGCTAAAAAAACAAGTTTTCCTCACATTTCGGTGACAGAAAGTTGTGGAATCTGAGAGGAGCCACAAATTTCCTTCCACCCAGCGTTCCCCCAAGTCTCCCGATAAAAATGATACCTCACTTGTGTGGGTAGGCCTAGCGCCCGCGACAGTAAATGCCCCAAAACACAACGTGGACACATCCCATTTTTTGACAAAATACAGAGCTGTTTTTTGCAAAGTGCCTACCTGTAGATTTTGGCCTCTAGCTCAGCCGGCACATAGGGAAAACTACCAAACCTGTGCATTTTTGAAAACTAGAGACCTAGGGGAATCCAAGATGGGGTGACTCGTGGGGCTCTGACCAGGTTCTGTTACCCAGAATCCTTTGCAAACCTCAAAAAGTGGCTAAACAAACAAGTTTTCCTTACATTTCGGTGACAGAAAGTTGTGGAATCTGAGAGGAGCCACAAATTTCCTTCCACCCAGCGTTCCCCCAAGTCTCCCGATAAAAATGATACCTCACTTGTGTGGGTAGGCCTAGCGCCCGCGACAGGAAATGCCCCAAAACACAACGTGGACACATCCCATTTTTTGACAAAATACAGAGCTGTTTTTTGCAAAGTGCCTACCTGTAGATTTTGGCCTCTAGCTCAGCCAGCACATAGGGAAACCTACCAAACCTGTGCATTTTTTTAAACTAGAGACCTAGGGGAATCCAAGATGGGGTGACTCGTGGGGCTCTGACCAGGTTCTGTTACCCAGAATCCTTTGCAAACCTCAAAAAGTGGCTAAACAAACAAGTTTTCCTCACATTTCGGTGACAGAAAGTTCTGGAATCTGAGAGGAGCCACAAATTTCCTTCCACCCAGCGTTCCCCCAAGTCTCCCGATAAAAATGATACCTCACTTGTGTGGGTAGGCCTAGCGCCCGCGACAGGAAATGCCCCAAAACACAACGTGGACACATCCCATTTTTTGACAAAATACAGAGCTGTTTTTTGCAAAGTGCCTACCTGTAGAGTTTGGCCTCTAGCTCAGCCGGCACATAGGGAAACCTACCAAACCTGTGCATTTTTGAAAACTCGAGACCTAGGGGAATCCAAGATGGGGTGACTTGCGGGGCTCTGACCAGGTTCTGTTACCCAGAATCCTTTGCAAACCTCAAAAAGTGGCTAAAAAAACAAGTTTTCCTCACATTTCGGTGACAGAAAGTTCTGAAATCTGAGAGGAGCCACAAATTTCCTTCCACCCAGCGTTCCCCCAAGTCTCCCGATAAAAATGATACCTCACTTGTGTGGGTAGGCCTAGCGCCCGCGACAGGAAATGCCCCAAAACACAACATGGACACATCCCATTTTTTGCCAAAATACAGAGCTGTTTTTTGCAAAGTGCCTACCTGTAGAGTTTGGCCTCTAGCTCAGCCGGCACATAGGGAAACCTACCAAACCTGTGCATTTGTGAAAACTAGAGACCTAGGGGAATACAAGATGGGGTGACTCGTGGGGCTCTGACCAGGTTCTGTTACCCAGAATCCTTTGCAAACCTCAAAAAGTGGCTAAAAAAACAAGTTTTCCTCACATTTCGGTGACAGAAAGTTGTGGAATCTGAGAGGAGCCACAAATTTCCTTCCACCCAGCGTTCCCCCAAGTCTCCCGATAAAAATGATACCTCACTTGTGTGGGTAGGCCTAGCGCCCGCGACAGGAAATGCCCCAAAACACAACGTGGACACATCCCATTTTTTGACAAAATACAGAGCTGTTTTTTGCAAAGTGCCTACCTGTAGATTTTGGCCTCTAGCTCAGCCGGCACATAGGGAAACCTACCAAACCTGTGCATTTTTGAAAATTAGAGACCTAGGGGAATCCAAGATGGGGTGACTCGTGGGGCTCTGACCAGGTTCTTTTACCCAGAATCCTTTGCAAACCTCAAAAAGTGGCTAAACAAACAAGTTTTCCTTACATTTCGGTGACAGAAAGTTGTGGAATCTGAGAGGAGCCACAAATTTCCTTCCACCCAGCGTTCCCCCAAGTCTCCCGATAAAAATGATACCTCACTTGTGTGGGTAGGCCTAGCGCCCGCGACAGGAAATGCCCCAAAACACAACGTGGACACATCCCATTTATTGATAAAATACAGAGCTGTTTTTTGCAAAGTGCCTACCTGTAGATTTTGGCCTCTAGCTCAGCCGGCACATAGGGAAACCTACCAAACCTGTGCATTTTTGAAAACTAGAGACCTAGGGGGAATACAAGATGGGGTGACTCGTGGGGCTCTGACCAGGTTCTGTTACCCAGAATCCTTTGCAAACCTCAAAAAGTGGCTAAAAAAACAAGTTTTCCTCACATTTCGGTGACAGAAAGTTGTGGAATCTGAGAGGAGCCACAAATTTCCTTCCACCCAGCGTTCCCCCAAGTCTCCCGATAAAAATGATACCTCACTTGTGTGGGTAGGCCTAGCGCCCGCGACAGGAAATGCCCCAAAACACAACGTGGACACATCCCATTTTTTGACAAAATACAGAGCTGTTTTTTGCAAAGTGCCTACCTGTAGATTTTGGCCTCTAGCTCAGCCAGCACATAGGGAAACCTACCAAACCTGTGCATTTTTTTAAACTAGAGACCTAGGGGAATCCAAGATGGGGTGACTCGTGGGGCTCTGACCAGGTTCTGTTACCCAGAATCCTTTGCAAACCTCAAAAAGTGGCTAAGAAAACAAGTTTTCCTCACATTTCGGTGACAGAAAGTTGTGGAATCTGAGAGGAGCCACAAATTTCCTTCCACCCAGCGTTCCCCCAAGTCTCCCGATAAAAATGATACCTCACTTGTGTGGGTAGGCCTAGCGCCCGCGACAGGAAATGCCCCAAAACACAACGTGGACACATCCCATTTATTGATAAAATACAGAGCTGTTTTTTGCAAAGTGCCTACCTGTAGATTTTGGCCTCTAGCTCAGCCGGCACATAGGGAAACCTACCAAACCTGTGCATTTTTTGAAAACTAGAGACCTAGGGAATACAAGATGGGGTGACTCGTGGGGCTCTGACCAGGTTCTCTTACCCAGAATCCTTTGCAAACCTCAAAAAGTGGCTAAACAACAAGTTTTCCTTACATTTCGGTGACAGAAAATTTGTGGAATCTGAGTGGAGCCACAAATTTCCTTCCACCCAGCGTTCCCCCAAGTCTCCCGATAAAAATGATACCTCACTTGTGTGGGTTGGCCTAGCGCCCGCGACAGGAAATGCCCCAAAACACAACGTGGACACATCCCATTTTTTGACAAAATACAGAGCTGTTTTTTGCAAAGTGCCTACCTGTAGATTTTGGCCTCTAGCTCAGCCAGCACATAGGGAAACCTACCAATCCTGTGCATTTTTGAAAACTAGAGACCTAGGGGAATACAAGATGGGGTGACCTCGTGGGGCTCTGACCAGGTTCTCTTACCCAGAATCCTTTGCAAACCTCAAAAAGTGGCTAAAAAAACAAGTTTTCCTCACATTTCGGTGACAGAAAGTTCTGAATCTGAGAGGAGCCACAAATTTCCTTCCACCCAGCGTTCCCCCAAGTCTCCCGATAAAAATGATACCTCACTTGTGTGGGTAGGCCTAGCGCCCGCGACAGGAAATGCCCCAAAAACACAACATGGACACATCCCATTTTTTGCCAAAATACAGAGCTGTTTTTTGCAAAGTGCCTACCTGTAGAGTTTGGCCTCTAGCTCAGCCGGCACATAGGGAAACCTACCAAACCTGTGCATTTGTGAAAACTAGAGACCTAGGGGAATACAAGATGGGGTGACTCGTGGGCTCTGACCAGGTTCTGTTACCCAGAAACCTTTGCAAACCTCAAAAAGTGGCTAAAAAAACAAGTTTTCCTCACATTTCGGTGACAGAAAGTTGTGGAATCTGAGAGGAGCCACAAATTTCCTTCCACCCAGCGTTCCCCCAAGTCTCCCGATAAAAATGATACCTCACTTGTGTGGGTAGGCCTAGCGCCCGCGACAGGAAATGCCCCAAAACACAACGTGGACACATCCCATTTTTTGACAAAATACAGAGCTGTTTTTTGCAAAGTGCCTACCTGTAGATTTTGGCCTCTAGCTCAGCCGGCACATAGGGAAACCTACCAAACCTGTGCATTTTTGAAAATTAGAGACCTAGGGGAATCCAAGATGGGGTGACTTGTGGGCTCTGACCAGGTTCTTTTACCCAGAATCCTTTGCAAACCTCAAAAAGTGGCTAAACAAACAAGTTTTCCTTACATTTCGGTGACAGAAAGTTGTGGAATCTGAGAGGAGCCCACAAATTTCCTTCCACCCAGCGTTCCCCCAAGCCTCCCGATAAAAATGATACCTCACTTGTGTGGGTAGGCCTAGCCGCCCGCGACAGGAAATGCCCCAAAACACAACGTGGACACATCCATTTTTTGACAAAATACAGAGCTGTTTTTTGCAAAGTGCCTACCTGTAGATTTTGGCCTCTAGCTCAGCCAGCACATAGGGAAACCTACCAAACCTGTGCATTTTTTTAAACTAGAGACCTAGGGGAATCCAAGATGGGGTGACTCGTGGGGCTCTGACCAGGTTCTGTTACCCAGAATCCTTTGCAAACCTCAAAAAGTGGCTAAAAAAACAAGTTTTCCTCACATTTCGGTGACAGAAAGTTGTGGAATCTGAGAGGAGCCACAAATTTCCTTCCACCCAGCGTTCCCCCAAGTCTCCCGATAAAAATGATACCTCACTTGTGTGGGTAGGCCTAGCGCCCGCGACAGGAAATGCCCCAAAACACAACGTGGACACATCCCATTTATTGATAAAATACTGAGCTGTTTTTTGCAAAGTGCCTACCTGTAGATTTTGGCCTCTAGCTCAGCCGGCACATAGGGAAACCTACCAAACCTGTGCATTTTTGAAAACTAGAGACCTAGGGGAATACAAGATGGGGTGACTCGTGGGGCTCTGACCAGGTTCTCTTACCCAGGAATCCTTTGCAAACCTCAAAAAGTGGCTAAACAAACAAGTTTTCCTTACATTTCGGTGACAGAAATTTGTGGAATCTGAGTGGAGCCACAAATTTCCTTCCCCCCAGCGTTCCCCCAAGTCTCCCGATAAAAATGATACCTCACTTGTGTGGGTTGGCCTAGCGCCCGCGACAGGAAATGCCCCAAAACACAACGTGGACACATCCCATTTTTTGACAAAATACAGAGCTGTTTTTTGCAAAGTGCCTACCTGTAGATTTTGGCCTCTAGCTCAGCCAGCACATAGGGAAACCTACCAATCCTGTGCATTTTTGAAACTAGAGACCTAGGGGAATCCAAGATGGGGTGACTCGTGGGGCTCTGACCAGGTTCTGTTACCCAGAATCCTTTGCAAACCTCAAAAAGTGGCTAAAAAAACATGTTTTCCTCACATTTCGGTGACAGAAAGTTGTGGAATCTGAGAGGAGCCACAAATTTCCTTCCATCCAGCGTTCCCCCAACTCTCCCGATAAAAATGATACCTCACTTGTGTGGGTAGGCCTAGTGCCCGCGACAGGAAATGCCCCAAAACACAACGTGGACACATCCCATTTTTTGACAAAATACAAAGCTGTTTTTTGCAAAGTGCCTACCTGTAGATTTTGGCCTCTAGCTCCGCCTGCACATAGGGAAACCTACCAAACCTGTGCATTTTTGAAAACTAGAGTCCTAGGGGAATCCAAGATGGGGTGACTCGTGGGGCTCTGACCAGGTTCTTTTACCCAGAATCCTTTGCAAACCTCAAAAAGTGGCTAAACAAACAAGTTTTCCTTACATTTCGGTGACAGAAAGTTGTGGAATCTGAGAGGAGCCACAAATTTCCTTCCACCCAGCGTTCCCCCAAGTCTCCCGATAAAAATGATACCTCACTTGTGTGGGTAGGCCTAGCGCCCGCGACAGGAAATGCCCCAAAACACAACGTGGACACATCCCATTTTTTGACAAAATACAGAGCTGTTTTTTGCAAAGTGCCTACCTGTAGATTTTGGCCTCTAGCTCAGCCAGCACATAGGGAAAACCTACCAAACCTGTGCATTTTTTTAAACTAGAGACCTAGGGGAATCCAAGATGGGGTGACTCGTGGGGCTCTGACCAGGTTCTGTTACCCAGAATCCTTTGCAAACCTCAAAAAGTGGCTAAAAAAACAAGTTTTCCTCACATTTCGGTGACAGAAAGTTGTGGAATCTGAGAGGAGCACAAATTTCCTTCCACCCAGCGTTCCCCCAAGTCTCCGATAAAAATGATACCTCACTTGTGTGGGTAGGCCTAGCGCCCGCGACAGGAAATGCCCCAAAACACAACGTGGACACATCCCATTTATTGATAAAATACAGAGCTGTTTTTTGCAAAGTGCCTACCTGTAGATTTTGGCCTCTAGCTCAGCCGGCACATAGGGAAACCTACCAAACCTGTGCATTTTTGAAAACTAGAGACCTAGGGGAATACAAGATGGGTGACTCGTGGGGCTCTGACCAGGTTCTCTTACCCAGAATCCTTTGCAAACCTCAAAAAGTGGCTAAACAAACAAGTTTTCCTTACATTTCGGTGACAGAAATTTGTGGAATCTGAGAGGAGCCACAAATTTCCTTCCACCCAGCGTTCCCCCAAGTCTCCCGATAAAAATGATACCTCACTTGTGTGGGTTGGCCTAGCGCCCGCGACAGGAAATGCCCAAAACACAACGTGGACACATCCCATTTTTGACAAAATACAGAGCTGTTTTTTGCAAAGTGCCTACCTGTAGATTTTGGCCTCTAGCTCAGCCAGCACATAGGGAAACCTACCAATCCTGTGCATTTTTGAAAACTAGAGACCTAGGGGAATCCAAGATGGGGTGACTCGTGGGGCTCTGACCAGGTTCTGTTACCCAGAATCCTTTGCAAACCTCAAAAAGTGGCTAAAAAAACAAGTTTTCCTCACATTTCGGTGACAGAAAGTTGTGGAATCTGAGAGGAGCCACAAATTTCCTTCCACCCAGCGTTCCCCCAAGTCTCCCGATAAAAATGATACCTCACTTGTGTGGGGTAGGCCTAGCGCCCGCGACAGGAAAAGCCCCAAAACACAACGTGGACACATCCCATTTTTTGACAAAATACAAAGCTGTTTTTTGCAAAGTGCCTACCTGTAGATTTTGGCCTCTAGCTCAGCCGGCACATAGGGAAACCTACCAAACTGTGCATTTTTGAAACTAGAGTCCTAGGGGAATCCAAGATGGGGTGACTCGTGGGGCTCTGACCAGGTTCTGTTACCCAGAATCCTTTGCAAACCTCAAGAAGTGGCTAAAAAAAACAAGTTTTCCTCACATTTCGGTGACAGAAAGTTGTGGAATCTGAGAGGAGCCACAAATTTCCTTCCACCCAGCATTCCCCCAAGTCTCCCGATAAAAATGATACCTCACTTGTGTGGGTAGGCCTAGCGCCCGCGACAGTAAATACCCCAAAACACAACGTGGACACATCCCATTTTTTGACAAAATACAGAGCTGTTTTTTTGCAAAGTGCCTACCTGTAGATTTTGGCCTCTAGCTCAGCCGGCACATAGGGAAAACTACCAAACCTGTGCATTTTTGAAACTAGAGACCTAGGGGAATCCAAGATGGGGTGACTCGTGGGGCTCTGACAGGTTCTGTTACCCAGAATCCTTTGCAAACCTCAAAAAGTGGCTAAAAAAAACATGTTTTCCTCACATTTCGGTGACAGAAAGTTGTGGAATCTGAGAGGAGCCACAAATTTCCTTCCACCCAGCGTTCCCCCAAGTCTCCCGATAAAAATGATACCTCACTTGTGTGGGTAGGCCTAGCGCCCGCGACAGGAAATGCCCCAAAACACAACGTGGACACATCCCATTTTTTGACAAAATACAGAGCTGTTTTTTGCAAGTGCCTTACCTGTAGATTTTGGCCTCTAGCTCAGCCGGCACATAGGGAAACCTACCAAACCTGTGCATTTGTGAAAACTAGAGACCTAGGGGAATACAAGATGGGGTGACTCGTGGGGCTCTGACCAGGTTCTGTTACCCAGAATCCTTTGCAAACCTCAAAAAGTGGCTAAACAAACAAGTTTTCCTTACATTTCGGTGACAGAAAGTTGTGGAATCTGAGAGGAGCCACAAATTTCCTTCCACCCAGCGTTCCCCCAAGTCTCCGATAAAAATGATACCTCACTTGTGTGGGTAGGCCTAGCGCCCGCGACAGAAATGCCCCAAAACACAACGTGGACACATCCCATTTTTGACAAAATACAGAGCTGTTTTTTGCAAAGTGCCTACCTGTAGATTTTGGCCTCTAGCTCAGCCAGCACATAGGGAAACCTACCAATCCTGTGCATTTTTGAAAACTAGAGACCTAGGGGAATCCAAGATGGGGTGACTCCGTGGGGCTCTGACCAGGTTCTGTTACCCAGAATCCTTTGCAAACCTCAAAAAGTGGCTAAAAAAACAAGTTTTCCTCACATTTCGGTGACAGAAAGTTCTGGAATCTGAGAGGAGCCACAAATTTCCTTCCACCCAGCGTTTCCCCAAGTCTCCCGATAAAAATGATACCTCACTTGTGTGGGTAGGC
>NC_090437.1:1167768362-1167943362 GCF_031143425.1 Pleurodeles waltl
GGCCTCTAGCTCAGCCAGCACATAGGGAAACCTACCAAACCTGTGCATTTTTTTAAACTAGAGACCTAGGGGAATCCAAGATGGGGTGACCTCGTGGGGCTCTGACCAGGTTCTGTTACCCAGAATCCTTTGCAAACCTCAAAAAGTGGCTAAAAAAACAAGTTTTCCTCACATTTCGGTGACAGAAAGTTGTGGAATCTGAGAGGAGCCACAAATTTCCTTCCACCCAGCGTTCCCCAAGTCTCCCGATAAAAATGATACCTCACTTGTGTGGGTAGGCCTAGCGCCCGCGACAGGAAATGCCCCAAAACACAACGTGGACACATCCCATTTATTGATAAAATACTGAGCTGTTTTTTTGCAAAGTGCCTACCTGTAGATTTTGGCCTCTAGCTCAGCCGGCACATAGGGAAACCTACCAAACCTGTGCATTTTTGAAAACTAGAGACCTAGGGGAAATACAAGATGGGGTGACTCGTGGGGCTCTGACCAGGTTCTCTTACCCAGAATCCTTTGCAAACCTCAAAAAGTGGCTAAACAAACAAGTTTTCCTTACATTTCGGTGACAGAAATTTGTGGAATCTGAGTGGAGCCACAAATTTCCTTCCCCCCAGCGTTCCCCCAAGTCTCCCGATAAAAATGATACCTCACTTGTGTGGGTTGGCCTAGCGCCCGCGACAGGAAATGCCCCAAAACACAACGTGGACACATCCCATTTTTTGACAAAATACAGAGCTGTTTTTTTGCAAAGTGGCCTACCTGTAGATTTTGGCCTCTAGCTCAGCCAGCACATAGGGAAAACCTACCAATCCTGTGCATTTTTGAAAACTAGAGACCTAGGGGAATCCCAAGATGGGGTGACTCGTGGGGCTCTGACCAGGTTCTGTTACCCAGGAATCCTTTGCAAACCTCAAAAAGTGGCTAAAAAAACATGTTTTCCTCACATTTCGGTGACAGAAAGTTGTGGAATCTGAGAGGAGCCACAAAATTCCTTCCATCCAGCGTTCCCCCAACTCTCCCGATAAAAATGATACCTCACTTGTGTGGGTAGGCCTAGTGCCCGCGACAGGAAATGCCCCAAAACACAACGTGGACACATCCCATTTTTTGACAAAATACAAAGCTGTTTTTTGCAAAGTGCCTACCTGTAGATTTTGGCCTCTAGCTCCGCCTGCACATAGGGAAACCTACCAAACCTGTGCATTTTTGAAAACTAGAGGTCCTAGGGGAATCCAAGATGGGGTGACTCGTGGGGCTCTGACCAGGTTCTTTTTACCCAGAATCCTTTGCAAACCTCAAAAAGTGGCTAAACAAACAAGTTTTCCTTACATTTCGGTGACAGAAAGTTGTGGAATCTGAGAGGAGCCACAAATTTCCTTCCACCCAGCGTTCCCCCAAGTCTCCCGATAAAAATGATACCTCACTTGTGTGGGTAGGCCTAGCGCCCGCGACAGGAAATGCCCCAAAACACAACGTGGACACATCCCATTTTTTGACAAAATACAGAGCTGTTTTTTGCAAAGTGCCTACCTGTAGATTTTGGCCTCTAGCTCAGCCAGCACATAGGGAAACCTACCAAACCTGTGCATTTTTTTAAACTAGAGACCTAGGGGAATCCAAGATGGGGTGACTCGTGGGGCTCTGACCAGGTTCTGTTACCCAGAATCCTTTGCAAACCTCAAAAAGTGGCTAAAAAAACAAGTTTTCCTCACATTTCGGTGACAGAAAGTTGTGGAATCTGAGAGGAGCACAAATTTCCTTCCACCCAGCGTTCCCCCAAGTCTCCCGATAAAAATGATACCTCACTTGTGTGGGTAGGCCTAGCGCCCGCGACAGGAAATGCCCCAAAACACAACGTGGACACATCCCATTTATTGATAAAATACAGAGCTGTTTTTTGCAAAGTGCCTACCTGTAGATTTTGGCCTCTAGCTCAGCCGGCACATAGGGAAACCTACCAAACCTGTGCATTTTTGAAAACTAGAGACCTAGGGGAATACAAGATGGGGTGACTCGTGGGGCTCTGACCAGGTTCTCTTACCCAGAATCCTTTGCAAACCTCAAAAAGTGGCTAAACAAACAAGTTTTCCTTACATTTCGGTGACAGAAATTTGTGGAATCTGAGAGGAGCCACAAATTTCCTTCCACCCAGCGTTCCCCAAGTCTCCCGATAAAAATGATACCTCACTTGTGTGGGTTGGCCTAGCGCCCGCGACAGGAAATGCCCCAAAACACAACGTGGACACATCCCATTTTTGACAAAATACAGAGCTGTTTTTTGCAAAGTGCCTACCTGTAGATTTTGGCCTCTAGCTCAGCCAGCACATAGGGAAACCTACCAATCCTGTGCATTTTTGAAAACTAGAGACCTAGGGGAATCCAAGATGGGGTGACTCGTGGGGCTCTGACCAGGTTCTGTTACCCAGAATCCTTTGCAAACCTCAAAAAGTGGCTAAAAAAACATGTTTTCCTCACATTTCGGTGACAGAAAGTTGTGGAATCTGAGAGGAGCCACAAATTTCCTTCCACCCAGCGTTCCCCCAAGTCTCCCGATAAAAATGATACCTCACTTGTGTGGGTAGGCCTAGCGCCCGCGACAGGAAAAGCCCCAAAACACAACGTGGACACATCCCATTTTTTGACAAAATACAAAGCTGTTTTTTGCAAAGTGCCTACCTGTAGATTTTGGCCTCTAGCTCAGCCGGCACATAGGGAAACCTACCAAACCTGTGCATTTTTGAAAACTAGAGTCCTAGGGGAATCCAAGATGGGGTGACTCGTGGGGCTCTGACCAGGTTCTGTTACCCAGAATCCTTTGCAAACCTCAAGAAGTGGCTAAAAAAACAAGTTTTCCTCACATTTCGGTGACAGAAAGTTGTGGAATCTGAGAGGAGCCACAAATTTCCTTCCACCCAGCATTCCCCCAAGTCTCCCGATAAAAATGATACCTCACTTGTGTGGGTAGGCCTAGCGCCCGCGACAGTAAATACCCCAAAACACAACGTGGACACATCCCATTTTTTGACAAAATACAGAGCTGTTTTTTGCAAAGTGCCTACCTGTAGATTTTGGCCTCTAGCTCAGCCGGCACATAGGGGAAAACTACCAAACCTGTGCATTTTTGAAAACTAGAGACCTAGGGGAATCCAAGATGGGGTGACTCGTGGGGCTCTGACCAGGTTCTGTTACCCAGAATCCTTTGCAAACCTCAAAAAGTGGCTAAAAAAACATGTTTTCCTCACATTTCGGTGACAGAAAGTTGTGGAATCTGAGAGGAGCCACAAATTTCCTTCCACCCAGCGTTCCCCCAAGTCTCCCGATAAAAATGATACCTCACTTGTGTGGGTAGGCCTAGCGCCCGCGACAGGAAATGCCCCAAAACACAACGTGGACACATCCCATTTTTTGACAAAATACAGAGCTGTTTTTTGCAAAGTGCCTACCTGTAGATTTTGGCCTCTAGCTCAGCCGGCACATAGGGAAACCTACCAAACCTGTGCATTTGTGAAAACTAGAGACCTAGGGGAATACAAGATGGGGTGACTCGTGGGGCTCTGACCAGGTTCTGTTACCCAGAATCCTTTGCAAACCTCAAAAAGTGGCTAAACAAACAAGTTTTCCTTACATTTCGGTGACAGAAAGTTGTGGAATCTGAGAGGAGCCACAAATTTCCTTCCACCCAGCGTTCCCCCAAGTCTCCCGATAAAAATGATACCTCACTTGTGTGGGTAGGCCTAGCGCCCGCGACAGGAAATGCCCCAAAACACAACGTGGACACATCCCATTTTTTGACAAAATACAGAGCTGTTTTTTGCAAAGTGCCTACCTGTAGATTTTGGCCTCTAGCTCAGCCAGCACATAGGGAAACCTACCAATCCTGTGCATTTTTGAAAACTAGAGACCTAGGGGAATCCAAGATGGGGTGACTCGTGGGGCTCTGACCAGGTTCTGTTACCCAGAATCCTTTGCAAACCTCAAAAAGTGGCTAAAAAAACAAGTTTTCCTCACATTTCGGTGACAGAAAGTTCTGGAATCTGAGAGGAGCCACAAATTTCCTTCCACCCAGCGTTTCCCCAAGTCTCCCGATAAAAATGATACCTCACTTGTGTGGGTAGGCCTAGCGCCCGCGACAGGAAATGCCCCAAAACACAACGTGGACACATCCCATTTATTGATAAAATACAGAGGTGTTTTTTGCAAAGTGCCTACCTGTAGATTTTGGCCTCTAGCTCAGCCGGCACATAGGGAAACCTACCAAACCTGTGCATTTTTGAAAACTAGAGACCTAGGGGAATACAAGATGGGGTGACTCGTGGGGCTCTGACCAGGTTCTCTTACCCAGAATCCTTTGCAAACCTCAAAAAGTGGCTAAACAAACAAGTTTTCCTTACATTTCGGTGACAGAAATTTGTGGAATCTGAGAGGAGCCACAAATTTCCTTCCACCCAGCGTTCCCCCAAGTCTCCCGATAAAAATGATACCTCACTTGTGTGGGTTGGCCTAGCGCCCGCGACAGGAAATGCCCCAAAACACAACGTGGACACATCCCATTTTTTGACAAAATACAGAGCTGTTTTTTGCAAAGTGCCTACCTGTAGATTTTGGCCTCTAGCTCAGCCAGCACATAGGGAAACCTACCAATCCTGTGCATTTTTGAAAACTAGAGACCTAGGGGAATCCAAGATGGGGTGACTCGTGGGGCTCTGACCAGGTTCTGTTACCCAGAATCCTTTGCAAACCTCAAAAAGTGGCTAAAAAAAACAAGTTTTCCTCACATTTCGGTGACAGAAAGTTGTGGAATCTGAGAGGAGCCACAAATTTCCTTCCACCCAGCGTTCCCCCAAGTCTCCCGATAAAAATGATACCTCACTTGTGTGGGTAGGCCTAGCGCCCGCGACAGGAAATGCCCCAAAACACAACGTGGACACATCCCATTTTTTGACAAAATACAAAGCTGTTTTTTGCAAAGTGCCTACCTGTAGATTTTGGCCTCTAGCTCAGCCGGCACATAGGGAAACCTACCAAACCTGTGCATTTTTGAAAACTAGAGTCCTAGGGGAATCCAAGATGGGGTGACTCGTGGGGCTCTGACCAGGTTCTGTTACCCAGAATCCTTTGCAAACCTCAAGAAGTGGCTAAAAAAACAAGTTTTCCTCACATTTCGGTGACAGAAAGTTGTGGAATCTGAGAGGAGCCACAAATTTCCTTCCACCCAGCGTTCCCCCAAGTCTCCCGATAAAAATGATACCTCACTTGTGTGGGTAGGCCTAGCGCCCGCGACAGTAAATGCCCCAAAACACAACGTGGACACATCCCATTTTTTGACAAAATACAGAGCTGTTTTTTGCAAAGTGCCTACCTGTAGATTTTGGCCTCTAGCTCAGCCGGCACATAGGGAAAACTACCAAACCTGTGCATTTTTGAAAACTAGAGACCTAGGGGAATCCAAGATGGGGTGACTCGTGGGGCTCTGACCAGGTTCTGTTACCCAGAATCCTTTGCAAACCTCAAAAAGTGGCTAAACAAACAAGTTTTCCTTACATTTCGGTGACAGAAAGTTGTGGAATCTGAGAGGAGCCACAAATTTCCTTCCACCCAGCGTTCCCCCAAGTCTCCCGATAAAAATGATACCTCACTTGTGTGGGTAGGCCTAGCGCCCGCGACAGGAAATGCCCCAAAACACAACGTGGACACATCCCATTTTTTGACAAAATACAGAGCTGTTTTTTGCAAAGTGCCTACCTGTAGATTTTGGCCTCTAGCTCAGCCAGCACATAGGGAAACCTACCAAACCTGTGCATTTTTTTAAACTAGAGACCTAGGGGAATCCAAGATGGGGTGACTCGTGGGGCTCTGACCAGGTTCTGTTACCCAGAATCCTTTGCAAACCTCAAAAAGTGGCTAAACAAACAAGTTTTCCTCACATTTCGGTGACAGAAAGTTCTGGAATCTGAGAGGAGCCACAAATTTCCTTCCACCCAGCGTTCCCCCAAGTCTCCCGATAAAAATGATACCTCACTTGTGTGGGTAGGCCTAGCGCCCGCGACAGGAAATGCCCCAAAACACAACGTGGACACATCCCATTTTTTGACAAAATACAGAGCTGTTTTTTGCAAAGTGCCTACCTGTAGAGTTTGGCCTCTAGCTCAGCCGGCACATAGGGAAACCTACCAAACCTGTGCATTTTTGAAAACTCGAGACCTAGGGGAATCCAAGATGGGGTGACTTGCGGGGCTCTGACCAGGTTCTGTTACCCAGAATCCTTTGCAAACCTCAAAAAGTGGCTAAAAAAACAAGTTTTCCTCACATTTCGGTGACAGAAAGTTCTGAAATCTGAGAGGAGCCACAAATTTCCTTCCACCCAGCGTTCCCCCAAGTCTCCCGATAAAAATGATACCTCACTTGTGTGGGTAGGCCTAGCGCCCGCGACAGGAAATGCCCCAAAACACAACATGGACACATCCCATTTTTTGCCAAAATACAGAGCTGTTTTTTGCAAAGTGCCTACCTGTAGAGTTTGGCCTCTAGCTCAGCCGGCACATAGGGAAACCTACCAAACCTGTGCATTTGTGAAAACTAGAGACCTAGGGGAATACAAGATGGGGTGACTCGTGGGGCTCTGACCAGGTTCTGTTACCCAGAATCCTTTGCAAACCTCAAAAAGTGGCTAAAAAAACAAGTTTTCCTCACATTTCGGTGACAGAAAGTTGTGGAATCTGAGAGGAGCCACAAATTTCCTTCCACCCAGCGTTCCCCCAAGTCTCCCGATAAAAATGATACCTCACTTGTGTGGGTAGGCCTAGCGCCCGCGACAGGAAATGCCCCAAAACACAACGTGGGACACATCCCATTTTTTGACAAAATACAGAGCTGTTTTTTGCAAAGTGCCTACCTGTAGATTTTGGCCTCTAGCTCAGCCGGCACATAGGGAAACCTACCAAACCTGTGCATTTTTGAAAATTAGAGACCTAGGGGAATCCAAGATGGGGTGACTCGTGGGGCTCTGACCAGGTTCTTTTACCCAGAATCCTTTGCAAACCTCAAAAAGTGGCTAAACAAACAAGTTTTCCTTACATTTCGGTGACAGAAAGTTGTGGAATCTGAGAGGAGCCACAAATTTCCTTCCACCCAGCGTTCCCCCAAGTCTCCCGATAAAAATGATACCTCACTTGTGTGGGTAGGCCTAGCGCCCGCGACAGGAAATGCCCCAAAACACAACGTGGACACATCCCATTTATTGATAAAATACAGAGCTGTTTTTTGCAAAGTGCCTACCTGTAGATTTTGGCCTCTAGCTCAGCCGGCACATAGGGAAACCTACCAAACCTGTGCATTTTTGAAAACTAGAGACCTAGGGGAATACAAGATGGGGTGACTCGTGGGGCTCTGACCAGGTTCTGTTACCCAGAATCCTTTGCAAACCTCAAAAAGTGGCTAAAAAAACAAGTTTTCCTCACATTTCGGTGACAGAAAGTTGTGGAATCTGAGAGGAGCCACAAATTTCCTTCCACCCAGCGTTCCCCCAAGTCTCCCGATAAAAATGATACCTCACTTGTGTGGGTAGGCCTAGCGCCCGCGACAGGAAATGCCCCAAAACACAACGTGGACACATCCCATTTTTTGACAAAATACAGAGCTGTTTTTTGCAAAGTGCCTACCTGTAGATTTTGGCCTCTAGCTCAGCCAGCACATAGGGAAACCTACCAAACCTGTGCATTTTTTTAAACTAGAGACCTAGGGGAATCCAAGATGGGGTGACTCGTGGGGCTCTGACCAGGTTCTGTTACCCAGAATCCTTTGCAAACCTCAAAAAGTGGCTAAACAAACAAGTTTTCCTTACATTTCGGTGACAGAAAGTTGTGGAATCTGAGAGGAGCCACAAATTTCCTTCCACCCAGCGTTCCCCCAAGTCTCCCGATAAAAATGATACCTCACTTGTGTGGGTAGGCCTAGCGCCCGCGACAGGAAATGCCCCAAAACACAACGTGGACACATCCCATTTATTGATAAAATACAGAGCTGTTTTTTGCAAAGTGCCTACCTGTAGATTTTGGCCTCTAGCTCAGCCGGCACATAGGGAAACCTACCAAACCTGTGCATTTTTGAAAACTAGAGACCTAGGGGAATACAAGATGGGGTGACTCGTGGGGCTCTGACCAGGTTCTGTTACCCAGAATCCTTTGCAAACCTCAAAAAGTGGCTAAAAAAACAAGTTTTCCTCACATTTCGGTGACAGAAAGTTGTGGAATCTGAGAGGAGCCACAAATTTCCTTCCACCCAGCGTTCCCCCAAGTCTCCCGATAAAAATGATACCTCACTTGTGTGGGTAGGCCTAGCGCCCGCGACAGGAAATGCCCCAAAACACAACGTGGACACATCCCATTTTTTGACAAAATACAGAGCTGTTTTTTGCAAAGTGCCTACCTGTAGATTTTGGCCTCTAGCTCAGCCAGCACATAGGGAAACCTACCAAACCTGTGCATTTTTTTAAACTAGAGACCTAGGGGAATCCAAGATGGGGTGACTCGTGGGGCTCTGACCAGGTTCTGTTACCCAGAATCCTTTGCAAACCTCAAAAAGTGGCTAAGAAAACAAGTTTTCCTCACATTTCGGTGACAGAAAGTTGTGGAATCTGAGAGGAGCCACAAATTTCCTTCCACCCAGCGTTCCCCCAAGTCTCCCGATAAAAATGATACCTCACTTGTGTGGGTAGGCCTAGCGCCCGCGACAGGAAATGCCCCAAAACACAACGTGGACACATCCCATTTATTGATAAAATACAGAGCTGTTTTTTGCAAAGTGCCTACCTGTAGATTTTGGCCTCTAGCTCAGCCGGCACATAGGGAAACCTACCAAACCTGTGCATTTTTGAAAACTAGAGACCTAGGGGAATACAAGATGGGGTGACTCGTGGGGCTCTGACCAGGTTCTCTTACCCAGAATCCTTTGCAAACCTCAAAAAGTGGCTAAACAAACAAGTTTTCCTTACATTTCGGTGACAGAAATTTGTGGAATCTGAGTGGAGCCACAAATTTCCTTCCACCCAGCATTCCCCCAAGTCTCCCGATAAAAATGATACCTCACTTGTGTGGGTTGGCCTAGCGCCCGCGACAGGAAATGCCCCAAAACACAACGTGGACACATCCCATTTTTTGACAAAATACAGAGCTGTTTTTTGCAAAGTGCCTACCTGTAGATTTTGGCCTCTAGCTCAGCCAGCACATAGGGAAACCTACCAATCCTGTGCATTTTTGAAAACTAGAGACCTAGGGGAATACAAGATGGGGTGACTCGTGGGGCTCTGACCAGGTTCTCTTACCCAGAATCCTTTGCAAACCTCAAAAAGTGGCTAAAAAAACAAGTTTTCCTCACATTTCGGTGACAGAAAGTTCTGAAATCTGAGAGGAGCCACAAATTTCCTTCCACCCAGCGTTCCCCCAAGTCTCCCGATAAAAATGATACCTCACTTGTGTGGGTAGGCCTAGCGCCCGCGACAGGAAATGCCCCAAAACACAACATGGACACATCCCATTTTTTGCCAAAATACAGAGCTGTTTTTTGCAAAGTGCCTACCTGTAGAGTTTGGCCTCTAGCTCAGCCGGCACATAGGGAAACCTACCAAACCTGTGCATTTGTGAAAACTAGAGACCTAGGGGAATACAAGATGGGGTGACTCGTGGGGCTCTGACCAGGTTCTGTTACCCAGAAACCTTTGCAAACCTCAAAAAGTGGCTAAAAAAACAAGTTTTCCTCACATTTCGGTGACAGAAAGTTGTGGAATCTGAGAGGAGCCACAAATTTCCTTCCACCCAGCGTTCCCCCAAGTCTCCCGATAAAAATGATACCTCACTTGTGTGGGTAGGCCTAGCGCCCGCGACAGGAAATGCCCCAAAACACAACGTGGACACATCCCATTTTTTGACAAAATACAGAGCTGTTTTTTGCAAAGTGCCTACCTGTAGATTTTGGCCTCTAGCTCAGCCGGCACATAGGGAAACCTACCAAACCTGTGCATTTTTGAAAATTAGAGACCTAGGGGAATCCAAGATGGGGTGACTTGTGGGGCTCTGACCAGGTTCTTTTACCCAGAATCCTTTGCAAACCTCAAAAAGTGGCTAAACAAACAAGTTTTCCTTACATTTCGGTGACAGAAAGTTGTGGAATCTGAGAGGAGCCACAAATTTCCTTCCACCCAGCGTTCCCCCAAGCCTCCCGATAAAAATGATACCTCACTTGTGTGGGTAGGCCTAGCGCCCGCGACAGAAATGCCCCAAAACACAACGTGGACACATCCCATTTTTTGACAAAATACAGAGCTGTTTTTTGCAAAGTGCCTACCTGTAGATTTTGGCCTCTAGCTCAGCCAGCACATAGGGAAACCTACCAAACCTGTGCATTTTTTTAAACTAGAGACCTAGGGGAATCCAAGATGGGGTGACTCGTGGGGCTCTGACCAGGTTCTGTTACCCAGAATCCTTTGCAAACCTCAAAAAGTGGCTAAAAAAACAAGTTTTCCTCACATTTCGGTGACAGAAAGTTGTGGAATCTGAGAGGAGCCACAAATTTCCTTCCACCCAGCGTTCCCCCAAGTCTCCCGATAAAAATGATACCTCACTTGTGTGGGTAGGCCTAGCGCCCGCGACAGAAATGCCCCAAAACACAACGTGGACACATCCCATTTATTGATAAAATACTGAGCTGTTTTTTGCAAAGTGCCTACCTGTAGATTTTGGCCTCTAGCTCAGCCGGCACATAGGGAAACCTACCAAACCTGTGCATTTTTGAAAACTAGAGACCTAGGGGAATACAAGATGGGGTGACTCGTGGGGCTCTGACCAGGTTCTCTTACCCAGAATCCTTTGCAAACCTCAAAAAGTGGCTAAACAAACAAGTTTTCCTTACATTTCGGTGACAGAAATTTGTGGAATCTGAGTGGAGCCACAAATTTCCTTCCCCCCAGCGTTCCCCCAAGTCTCCCGATAAAAATGATACCTCACTTGTGTGGGTTGGCCTAGCGCCCGCGACAGGAAATGCCCCAAAACACAACGTGGACACATCCCATTTTTTGACAAAATACAGAGCTGTTTTTTGCAAAGTGCCTACCTGTAGATTTTGGCCTCTAGCTCAGCCAGCACATAGGGAAACCTACCAATTCCTGTGCATTTTTGAAAACTAGAGACCTAGGGGAATCCAAGATGGGGTGACTCGTGGGGCTCTGACCAGGTTCTGTTACCCAGAATCCTTTGCAAACCTCAAAAAGTGGCTAAAAAAACATGTTTTCCTCACATTTCGGTGACAGAAAGTTGTGGAATCTGAGAGGAGCCACAAATTTCCTTCCATCCAGCGTTCCCCCAACTCTCCCGATAAAAATGATACCTCACTTGTGTGGGTAGGCCTAGTGCCCGCGACAGGAAATGCCCCAAAACACAACGTGGACACATCCCATTTTTTGACAAAATACAAAGCTGTTTTTTGCAAAGTGCCTACCTGTAGATTTTGGCCTCTAGCTCCGCCTGCACATAGGGAAACCTACCAAACCTGTGCATTTTTTGAAAACTAGAGTCCTAGGGGAATCCAAGATGGGGTGACTCGTGGGGCTCTGACCAGGTTCTTTTACCCAGAATCCTTTGCAAACCTCAAAAAGTGGCTAAACAAACAAGTTTTCCTTACATTTCGGTGACAGAAAGTTGTGGAATCTGAGAGGAGCCACAAATTTCCTTCCACCCAGCGTTCCCCCAAGTCTCCCGATAAAAATGATACCTCACTTGTGTGGGTAGGCCTAGCGCCCGCGACAGGAAATGCCCCAAAACACAACGTGGACACATCCCATTTTTTGACAAAATACAGAGCTGTTTTTTGCAAAGTGCCTACCTGTAGATTTTGGCCTCTAGCTCAGCCAGCACATAGGGAAACCTACCAAACCTGTGCATTTTTTTAAACTAGAGACCTAGGGGGAATCCAAGATGGGGTGACTCGTGGGGCTCTGACCAGGTTCTGTTACCCAGAATTCCTTTGCAAACCTCAAAAAGTGGCTAAAAAAACAAGTTTTCCTCACATTTCGGTGACAGAAAGTTGTGGAATCTGAGAGGAGCCACAAATTTCCTTCCACCCAGCGTTCCCCCAAGTCTCCCGATAAAAAATGATACCTCACTTGTGTGGGTAGGCCTAGCGCCCGCGACAGGAAATGCCCCAAAACACAACGTGGACACATCCCATTTATTGATAAAATACAGAGCTGTTTTTTGCAAAGTGCCTACCTGTAGATTTTGGCCTCTAGCTCAGCCGGCACATAGGGAAACCTACCAAACCTGTGCATTTTTGAAAACTAGAGACCTAGGGGAATACAAGATGGGGTGACTCGTGGGGCTCTGACCAGGTTCTCTTACCCAGAATCCTTTGCAAACCTCAAAAAGTGGCTAAACAAACAAGTTTTCCTTACATTTCGGTGACAGAAATTTGTGGAATCTGAGAGGAGCCACAAATTTCCTTCCACCCAGCGTTCCCCCAAGTCTCCCGATAAAAATGATACCTCACTTGTGTGGTTGGCCTAGCGCCCGCGACAGGAAATGCCCCAAAACACAACGTGGACACATCCCATTTTTTGACAAAATACAGAGCTGTTTTTTTGCAAAGTGCCTACCTGTAGATTTTGGCCTCTAGCTCAGCCAGCACATAGGGAAACCTACCAATCCTGTGCATTTTTGAAAACTAGAGACCTAGGGGAATCCAAGATGGGGTGACTCGTGGGGCTCTGACCAGGTTCTGTTACCCAGAATCCTTTGCAAACCTCAAAAAGTGGCTAAAAAAACAAGTTTTCCTCACATTTCGGTGACAGAAAGTTGTGGAATCTGAGAGGAGCCACAAATTTCCTTCCACCCAGCGTTCCCCCAAGTCTCCCGATAAAAATGATACCTCACTTGTGTGGGTAGGCCTAGCGCCCGCGACAGGAAAAGCCCCAAAACACAACGTGGACACATCCCATTTTTTGACAAAATACAAAGCTGTTTTTTGCAAAGTGCCTACCTGTAGATTTTGGCCTCTAGCTCAGCCGGCACATAGGGAAACCTACCAAACCTGTGCATTTTTGAAAACTAGAGTCCTAGGGGAATCCAAGATGGGGTGACTCGTGGGGCTCTGACCAGGTTCTGTTACCCAGAATCCTTTGCAAACCTCAAGAAGTGGCTAAAAAAACAAGTTTTCCTCACATTTCGGTGACAGAAAGTTGTGGAATCTGAGAGGAGCCACAAATTTCCTTCCACCCAGCATTCCCCCAAGTCTCCCGATAAAAATGATACCTCACTTGTGTGGGTAGGCCTAGCGCCCGCGACAGTAAATGCCCCAAAACACAACGTGGACACATCCCATTTTTTGACAAAATACAGAGCTGTTTTTTGCAAAGTGCCTACCTGTAGATTTTGGCCTCTAGCTCAGCCGGCACATAGGGAAAACTACCAAACCTGTGCATTTTTGAAAACTAGAGACCTAGGGGAATCCAAGATGGGGTGACTCGTGGGGCTCTGACCAGGTTCTGTTACCCAGAATCCTTTGCAAACCTCAAAAAGTGGCTAAAAAAACATGTTTTCCTCACATTTCGGTGACAGAAAGTTGTGGAATCTGAGAGGAGCCACAAATTTCCTTCCACCCAGCGTTCCCCCAAGTCTCCCGATAAAAATGATACCTCACTTGTGTGGGTAGGCCTAGCGCCCGCGACAGGAAATGCCCCAAAACACAACGTGGACACATCCCATTTTTTGACAAAATACAGAGCTGTTTTTTGCAAAGTGCCTACCTGTAGATTTTGGCCTCTAGCTCAGCCGGCACATAGGGAAACCTACCAAACCTGTGCATTTGTGAAAACTAGAGACCTAGGGGAATACAAGATGGGGTGACTCGTGGGGCTCTGACCAGGTTCTGTTACCCAGAATCCTTTGCAAACCTCAAAAAGTGGCTAAACAAACAAGTTTTCCTTACATTTCGGTGACAGAAAGTTGTGGAATCTGAGAGGAGCCACAAATTTCCTTCCACCCAGCGTTCCCCCAAGTCTCCCGATAAAAATGATACCTCACTTGTGTGGGTAGGCCTAGCGCCCGCGACAGGAAATGCCCCAAAACACAACGTGGACACATCCCATTTTTTGACAAAATACAGAGCTGTTTTTTGCAAAGTGCCTACCTGTAGATTTTGGCCTCTAGCTCAGCCAGCACATAGGGAAACCTACCAAACCTGTGCATTTTTTAAAACTAGAGACCTAGGGAAATCCAAGATGGGGTGACTCGTGGGGCTCTGACCAGGTTCTGTTACCCAGAATCCTTTGCAAACCTCAAAAAGTGGCTAAAAAAACAAGTTTTCCTCACATTTCGGTGACAGAAAGTTCTGGAATCTGAGAGGAGCCACAAATTTCCTTCCACCCAGCGTTCCCCCAAGTCTCCCGATAAAAATGATACCTCACTTGTGTGGGTAGGCCTAGCGCCCGCGACAGGAAATGCCCCAAAACACAACGTGGACACATCCCATTTTTTGACAAAATACAGAGCTGTTTTTTGCAAAGTGCCTACCTGTAGAGTTTGGCCTCTAGCTCAGCCGGCACATAGGGAAACCTACCAAACCTGTGCATTTTTGAAAACTCGAGACCTAGGGGAATCCAAGATGGGGTGACTTGCGGGGCTCTGACCAGGTTCTGTTACCCAGAATCCTTTGCAAACCTCAAAAAGTGGCTAAAAAAACAAGTTTTCCTCACATTTCGGTGACAGAAAGTTCTGAAATCTGAGAGGAGCCACAAATTTCCTTCCACCCAGCGTTCCCCCAAGTCTCCCGATAAAAATGATACCTCACTTGTGTGGGTAGGCCTAGCGCCCGCGACAGGAAATGCCCCAAAACACAACATGGACACATCCCATTTTTTGCCAAAATACAGAGCTGTTTTTTGCAAAGTGCCTACCTGTAGAGTTTGGCCTCTAGCTCAGCCGGCACATAGGGAAACCTACCAAACCTGTGCATTTGTGAAAACTAGAGACCTAGGGGAATACAAGATGGGGTGACTCGTGGGGCTCTGACCAGGTTCTGTTACCCAGAATCCTTTGCAAACCTCAAAAAGTGGCTAAAAAAACAAGTTTTCCTCACATTTCGGTGACAGAAAGTTGTGGAATCTGAGAGGAGCCACAAATTTCCTTCCACCCAGCGTTCCCCCAAGTCTCCCGATAAAAATGATACCTCACTTCTGTGGGTAGGCCTAGCGCCCGCGACAGGAAATGCCCCAAAACACAACGTGGACACATCCCATTTTTTGACAAAATACAGAGCTGTTTTTTGCAAAGTGCCTACCTGTAGATTTTGGCCTCTAGCTCAGCCGGCACATAGGGAAACCTACCAAACCTGTGCATTTTTGAAAATTAGAGACCTAGGGGAATCCAAGATGGGGTGACTCGTGGGGCTCTGACCAGGTTCTTTTACCCAGAATCCTTTGCAAACCTCAAAAAGTGGCTAAACAAACAAGTTTTCCTTACATTTCGGTGACAGAAAGTTGTGGAATCTGAGAGGAGCCACAAATTTCCTTCCACCCAGCTTTCCCCCAAGTCTCCCGATAAAAATGATACCTCACTTGTGTGGGTAGGCCTAGCGCCCGCGACAGGAAATGCCCCAAAACACAACGTGGACACATCCCATTTTTTGACAAAATACAGAGCTGTTTTTTGCAAAGTGCCTACCTGTAGATTTTGGCCTCTAGCTCAGCCAGCACATAGGGAAACCTACCAAACCTGTGCATTTTTTTAAACTAGAGACCTAGGGGAATCCAAGATGGGGTGACTCGTGGGGCTCTGACCAGGCTCTGTTACCCAGAATCTTTTGCAAACCTCAAAAAGTGGCTAAAAAAACAAGTTTTCCTCACATTTCGGTGACAGAAAGTTGTGGAATCTGAGAGGAGCCACAAATTTCCTTCCACCCAGCGTTCCCCCAAGTCTCCCGATAAAAATGATACCTCACTTGTGTGGGTAGGCCTAGCGCCCGCGACAGGAAATGCCCCAAAACACAACGTGGACACATCCCATTTATTGATAAAATACTGAGCTGTTTTTTGCAAAGTGCCTACCTGTAGATTTTGGCCTCTAGCTCAGCCGGCACATAGGGAAACCTACCAAACCTGTGCATTTTTGAAAACTAGAGACCTAGGGGAATACAAGATGGGGTGACTCGTGGGGCTCTGACCAGGTTCTCTTACCCAGAATCCTTTGCAAACCTCAAAAAGTGGCTAAACAAACAAGTTTTCCTTACATTTCGGTGACAGAAATTTGTGGAATCTGAGTGGAGCCACAAATTTCCTTCCCCCCAGCGTTCCCCCAAGTCTCCCGATAAAAATGATACCTCACTTGTGTGGGTTGGCCTAGCGCCCGCGACAGGAAATGCCCCAAAACACAACGTGGACACATCCCATTTTTTGACAAAATACAGAGCTGTTTTTTGCAAAGTGCCTACCTGTAGATTTTGGCCTCTAGCTCAGCCAGCACATAGGGAAACCTACCAATCCTGTGCATTTTTGAAAACTAGAGACCTAGGGGAATCCAAGATGGGGTGACTCGTGGGGCTCTGACCAGGTTCTGTTACCCAGAATCCTTTGCAAACCTCAAAAAGTGGCTAAAAAAACATGTTTTCCTCACATTTCGGTGACAGAAAGTTGTGGAATCTGAGAGGAGCCACAAATTTCCTTCCATCCAGCGTTCCCCCAACTCTCCCGATAAAAATGATACCTCACTTGTGTGGGTAGGCCTAGTGCCCGCGACAGGAAATGCCCCAAAACACAACGTGGACACATCCCATTTTTTGACAAAATACAAAGCTGTTTTTTGCAAAGTGCCTACCTGTAGATTTTGGCCTCTAGCTCCGCCGGCACATAGGGAAACCTACCAAACCTGTGCATTTTTGAAAACTAGAGTCCTAGGGGAATCCAAGATGGGGTGACTCGTGGGGCTCTGACCAGGTTCTTTTACCCAGAATCCTTTGCAAACCTCAAAAAGTGGCTAAACAAACAAGTTTTCCTTACATTTCGGTGACAGAAATTTGTGGAATCTGAGTGGAGCCACAAATTTCCTTCCACCCAGCGTTCCCCCAAGTCTCCCGATAAAAATGATACCTCACTTGTGTGGGTTGGCCTAGCGCCCGCGACAGGAAATGCCCCAAAACACAACGTGGACACATCCCATTTTTTGACAAAATACAGAGCTGTTTTTTGCAAAGTGCCTACCTGTAGATTTTGGCCTCTAGCTCAGCCAGCACATAGGGAAACCTACCAATCCTGTGCATTTTTGAAAACTAGAGACCTAGGGGAATCCAAGATGGGGTGACTCGTGGGGCTCTGACCAGGTTCTGTTACCCAGAATCCTTTGCAAACCTCAAAAAGTGGCTAAAAAAACAAGTTTTCCTCACATTTCGGTGACAGAAAGTTCTGGAATCTGAGAGGAGCCACAAATTTCCTTCCACCCAGCGTTTCCCCAAGTCTCCCGATAAAAATGATACCTCACTTGTGTGGGTAGGCCTAGCGCCCGCGACAGGAAATGCCCCAAAACACAACGTGGACACATCCCATTTATTGATAAAATACAGAGGTGTTTTTTGCAAAGTGCCTACCTGTAGATTTTGGCCTCTAGCTCAGCCGGCACATAGGGAAACCTACCAAACCTGTGCATTTTTGAAAACTAGAGACCTAGGGGAATACAAGATGGGGTGACTCGTGGGGCTCTGACCAGGTTCTCTTACCCAGAATCCTTTGCAAACCTCAAAAAGTGGCTAAACAAACAAGTTTTCCTTACATTTCGGTGACAGAAATTTGTGGAATCTGAGAGGAGCCACAAATTTCCTTCCACCCAGCGTTCCCCCAAGTCTCCCGATAAAAATGATACCTCACTTGTGTGGGTTGGCCTAGCGCCCGCGACAGGAAATGCCCCAAAACACAACGTGGACACATCCCATTTTTTGACAAAATACAGAGCTGTTTTTTGCAAAGTGCCTACCTGTAGATTTTGGCCTCTAGCTCAGCCAGCACATAGGGAAACCTACCAATCCTGTGCATTTTTGAAAACTAGAGACCTAGGGGAATCCAAGATGGGGTGACTCGTGGGGCTCTGACCAGGTTCTGTTACCCAGAATCCTTTGCAAACCTCAAAAAGTGGCTAAAAAAACAAGTTTTCCTCACATTTCGGTGACAGAAAGTTGTGGAATCTGAGAGGAGCCACAAATTTCCTTCCACCCAGCGTTCCCCCAAGTCTCCCGATAAAAATGATACCTCACTTGTGTGGGTAGGCCTAGCGCCCGCGACAGGAAATGCCCCAAAACACAACGTGGACACATCCCATTTTTTGACAAAATACAAAGCTGTTTTTTGCAAAGTGCCTACCTGTAGATTTTGGCCTCTAGCTCAGCCGGCACATAGGGAAACCTACCAAACCTGTGCATTTTTGAAAACTAGAGTCCTAGGGGAATCCAAGATGGGGTGACTCGTGGGGCTCTGACCAGGTTCTGTTACCCAGAATCCTTTGCAAACCTCAAGAAGTGGCTAAAAAAACAAGTTTTCCTCACATTTCGGTGACAGAAAGTTGTGGAATCTGAGAGGAGCCACAAATTTCCTTCCACCCAGCGTTCCCCCAAGTCTCCCGATAAAAATGATACCTCACTTGTGTGGGTAGGCCTAGCGCCCGCGACAGTAAATGCCCCAAAACACAACGTGGACACATCCCATTTTTTGACAAAATACAGAGCTGTTTTTTGCAAAGTGCCTACCTGTAGATTTTGGCCTCTAGCTCAGCCGGCACATAGGGAAAACTACCAAACCTGTGCATTTTTGAAAACTAGAGACCTAGGGGAATCCAAGATGGGGTGACTCGTGGGGCTCTGACCAGGTTCTGTTACCCAGAATCCTTTGCAAACCTCAAAAAGTGGCTAAACAAACAAGTTTTCCTTACATTTCGGTGACAGAAAGTTGTGGAATCTGAGAGGAGCCACAAATTTCCTTCCACCCAGCGTTCCCCCAAGTCTCCCGATAAAAATGATACCTCACTTGTGTGGGTAGGCCTAGCGCCCGCGACAGGAAATGCCCCAAAACACAACGTGGACACATCCCATTTTTTGACAAAATACAGAGCTGTTTTTTGCAAAGTGCCTACCTGTAGATTTTGGCCTCTAGCTCAGCCAGCACATAGGGAAACCTACCAAACCTGTGCATTTTTTTAAACTAGAGACCTAGGGGAATCCAAGATGGGGTGACTCGTGGGGCTCTGACCAGGTTCTGTTACCCAGAATCCTTTGCAAACCTCAAAAAGTGGCTAAACAAACAAGTTTTCCTCACATTTCGGTGACAGAAAGTTCTGGAATCTGAGAGGAGCCACAAATTTCCTTCCACCCAGCGTTCCCCCAAGTCTCCCGATAAAAATGATACCTCACTTGTGTGGGTAGGCCTAGCGCCCGCGACAGGAAATGCCCCAAAACACAACGTGGACACATCCCATTTTTTGACAAAATACAGAGCTGTTTTTTGCAAAGTGCCTACCTGTAGAGTTTGGCCTCTAGCTCAGCCGGCACATAGGGAAACCTACCAAACCTGTGCATTTTTGAAAACTCGAGACCTAGGGGAATCCAAGATGGGGTGACTTGCGGGGCTCTGACCAGGTTCTGTTACCCAGAATCCTTTGCAAACCTCAAAAAGTGGCTAAAAAAACAAGTTTTCCTCACATTTCGGTGACAGAAAGTTCTGAAATCTGAGAGGAGCCACAAATTTCCTTCCACCCAGCGTTCCCCCAAGTCTCCCGATAAAAATGATACCTCACTTGTGTGGGTAGGCCTAGCGCCCGCGACAGGAAATGCCCCAAAACACAACATGGACACATCCCATTTTTTGCCAAAATACAGAGCTGTTTTTTGCAAAGTGCCTACCTGTAGAGTTTGGCCTCTAGCTCAGCCGGCACATAGGGAAACCTACCAAACCTGTGCATTTGTGAAAACTAGAGACCTAGGGGAATACAAGATGGGGTGACTCGTGGGGCTCTGACCAGGTTCTGTTACCCAGAATCCTTTGCAAACCTCAAAAAGTGGCTAAAAAAACAAGTTTTCCTCACATTTCGGTGACAGAAAGTTGTGGAATCTGAGAGGAGCCACAAATTTCCTTCCACCCAGCGTTCCCCCAAGTCTCCCGATAAAAATGATACCTCACTTGTGTGGGTAGGCCTAGCGCCCGCGACAGGAAATGCCCCAAAACACAACGTGGACACATCCCATTTTTTGACAAAATACAGAGCTGTTTTTTGCAAAGTGCCTACCTGTAGATTTTGGCCTCTAGCTCAGCCGGCACATAGGGAAACCTACCAAACCTGTGCATTTTTGAAAATTAGAGACCTAGGGGAATCCAAGATGGGGTGACTCGTGGGGCTCTGACCAGGTTCTTTTACCCAGAATCCTTTGCAAACCTCAAAAAGTGGCTAAACAAACAAGTTTTCCTTACATTTCGGTGACAGAAAGTTGTGGAATCTGAGAGGAGCCACAAATTTCCTTCCACCCAGCGTTCCCCCAAGTCTCCCGATAAAAATGATACCTCACTTGTGTGGGTAGGCCTAGCGCCCGCGACAGGAAATGCCCCAAAACACAACGTGGACACATCCCATTTATTGATAAAATACAGAGCTGTTTTTTGCAAAGTGCCTACCTGTAGATTTTGGCCTCTAGCTCAGCCGGCACATAGGGAAACCTACCAAACCTGTGCATTTTTGAAAACTAGAGACCTAGGGGAATACAAGATGGGGTGACTCGTGGGGCTCTGACCAGGTTCTGTTACCCAGAATCCTTTGCAAACCTCAAAAAGTGGCTAAAAAAACAAGTTTTCCTCACATTTCGGTGACAGAAAGTTGTGGAATCTGAGAGGAGCCACAAATTTCCTTCCACCCAGCGTTCCCCCAAGTCTCCCGATAAAAATGATACCTCACTTGTGTGGGTAGGCCTAGCGCCCGCGACAGGAAATGCCCCAAAACACAACGTGGACACATCCCATTTTTTGACAAAATACAGAGCTGTTTTTTGCAAAGTGCCTACCTGTAGATTTTGGCCTCTAGCTCAGCCAGCACATAGGGAAACCTACCAAACCTGTGCATTTTTTTAAACTAGAGACCTAGGGGAATCCAAGATGGGGTGACTCGTGGGGCTCTGACCAGGTTCTGTTACCCAGAATCCTTTGCAAACCTCAAAAAGTGGCTAAGAAAACAAGTTTTCCTCATATTTCGGTGACAGAAAGTTGTGGAATCTGAGAGGAGCCACAAATTTCCTTCCACCCAGCGTTCCCCCAAGTCTCCCGATAAAAATGATACCTCACTTGTGTGGGTAGGCCTAGCGCCCGCGACAGGAAATGCCCCAAAACACAACGTGGACACATCCCATTTATTGATAAAATACAGAGCTGTTTTTTGCAAAGTGCCTACCTGTAGATTTTGGCCTCTAGCTCAGCCGGCACATAGGGAAACCTACCAAACCTGTGCATTTTTTAAAACTAGAGACCTAGGGGAATACAAGATGGGGTGACTCGTGGGGCTCTGACCAGGTTCTCTTACCCAGAATCCTTTGCAAACCTCAAAAAGTGGCTAAACAAACAAGTTTTCCTTACATTTCGGTGACAGAAATTTGTGGAATCTGAGTGGAGCCACAAATTTCCTTCCACCCAGCGTTCCCCCAAGTCTCCCGATAAAAATGATACCTCACTTGTGTGGGTTGGCCTAGCGCCCGCGACAGGAAATGCCCCAAAACACAACGTGGACACATCCCATTTTTTGACAAAATACAGAGCTGTTTTTTGCAAAGTGCCTACCTGTAGATTTTGGCCTCTAGCTCAGCCAGCACATAGGGAAACCTACCAATCCTGTGCATTTTTGAAAACTAGAGACCTAGGGGAATACAAGATGGGGTGACTCGTGGGGCTCTGACCAGGTTCTCTTACCCAGAATCCTTTGCAAACCTCAAAAAGTGGCTAAAAAAACAAGTTTTCCTCACATTTCGGTGACAGAAAGTTCTGAAATCTGAGAGGAGCCACAAATTTCCTTCCACCCAGCGTTCCCCCAAGTCTCCCGATAAAAATGATACCTCACTTGTGTGGGTAGGCCTAGCGCCCGCGACAGGAAATGCCCCAAAACACAACATGGACACATCCCATTTTTTGCCAAAATACAGAGCTGTTTTTTGCAAAGTGCCTACCTGTAGAGTTTGGCCTCTAGCTCAGCCGGCACATAGGGAAACCTACCAAACCTGTGCATTTGTGAAAACTAGAGACCTAGGGGAATACAAGATGGGGTGACTCGTGGGGCTCTGACCAGGTTCTGTTACCCAGAATCCTTTGCAAACCTCAAAAAGTGGCTAAAAAAACAAGTTTTCCTCACATTTCGGTGACAGAAAGTTGTGGAATCTGAGAGGAGCCACAAATTTCCTTCCACCCAGCGTTCCCCCAAGTCTCCCGATAAAAATGATACCTCACTTGTGTGGGTAGGCCTAGCGCCCGCGACAGGAAATGCCCCAAAACACAACGTGGACACATCCCATTTTTTGACAAAATACAGAGCTGTTTTTTGCAAAGTGCCTACCTGTAGATTTTGGCCTCTAGCTCAGCCGGCACATAGGGAAACCTACCAAACCTGTGCATTTTTGAAAATTAGAGACCTAGGGGAATCCAAGATGGGGTGACTTGTGGGGCTCTGACCAGGTTCTTTTACCCAGAATCCTTTGCAAACCTCAAAAAGTGGCTAAACAAACAAGTTTTCCTTACATTTCGGTGACAGAAAGTTGTGGAATCTGAGAGGAGCCACAAATTTCCTTCCACCCAGCGTTCCCCCAAGCCTCCCGATAAAAATGATACCTCACTTGTGTGGGTAGGCCTAGCGCCCGCGACAGGAAATGCCCCAAAACACAACGTGGACACATCCCATTTTTTGACAAAATACAGAGCTGTTTTTTGCAAAGTGCCTACCTGTAGATTTTGGCCTCTAGCTCAGCCAGCACATAGGGAAACCTACCAAACCTGTGCATTTTTTTAAACTAGAGACCTAGGGGAATCCAAGATGGGGTGACTCGTGGGGCTCTGACCAGGTTCTGTTACCCAGAATCCTTTGCAAACCTCAAAAAGTGGCTAAAAAAACAAGTTTTCCTCACATTTCGGTGACAGAAAGTTGTGGAATCTGAGAGGAGCCACAAATTTCCTTCCACCCAGCGTTCCCCCAAGTCTCCCGATAAAAATGATACCTCACTTGTGTGGGTAGGCCTAGCGCCCGCGACAGGAAATGCCCCAAAACACAACGTGGACACATCCCATTTATTGATAAAATACTGAGCTGTTTTTTGCAAAGTGCCTACCTGTAGATTTTGGCCTCTAGCTCAGCCGGCACATAGGGAAACCTACCAAACCTGTGCATTTTTGAAAACTAGAGACCTAGGGGAATACAAGATGGGGTGACTCGTGGGGCTCTGACCAGGTTCTCTTACCCAGAATCCTTTGCAAACCTCAAAAAGTGGCTAAACAAACAAGTTTTCCTTACATTTCGGTGACAGAAATTTGTGGAATCTGAGTGGAGCCACAAATTTCCTTCCCCCCAGCGTTCCCCCAAGTCTCCCGATAAAAATGATACCTCACTTGTGTGGGTTGGCCTAGCGCCCGCGACAGGAAATGCCCCAAAACACAACGTGGACACATCCCATTTTTTGACAAAATACAGAGCTGTTTTTTGCAAAGTGCCTACCTGTAGATTTTGGCCTCTAGCTCAGCCAGCACATAGGGAAACCTACCAATCCTGTGCATTTTTGAAAACTAGAGACCTAGGGGAATCCAAGATGGGGTGACTCGTGGGGCTCTGACCAGGTTCTGTTACCCAGAATCCTTTGCAAACCTCAAAAAGTGGCTAAAAAAACATGTTTTCCTCACATTTCGGTGACAGAAAGTTGTGGAATCTGAGAGGAGCCACAAATTTCCTTCCATCCAGCGTTCCCCCAACTCTCCCGATAAAAATGATACCTCACTTGTGTGGGTAGGCCTAGTGCCCGCGACAGGAAATGCCCCAAAACACAACGTGGACACATCCCATTTTTTGACAAAATACAAAGCTGTTTTTTGCAAAGTGCCTACCTGTAGATTTTGGCCTCTAGCTCCGCCGGCACATAGGGAAACCTACCAAACCTGTGCATTTTTGAAAACTAGAGTCCTAGGGGAATCCAAGATGGGGTGACTCGTGGGGCTCTGACCAGGTTCTTTTACCCAGAATCCTTTGCAAACCTCAAAAAGTGGCTAAACAAACAAGTTTTCCTTACATTTCGGTGACAGAAAGTTGTGGAATCTGAGAGGAGCCACAAATTTCCTTCCACCCAGCGTTCCCCCAAGTCTCCCGATAAAAATGATACCTCACTTGTGTGGGTAGGCCTAGCGCCCACGACAGGAAATGCCCCAAAACACAACGTGGACACATCCCATTTTTTGACAAAATACAGAGCTGTTTTTTGCAAAGTGCCTACCTGTAGATTTTGGCCTCTAGCTCAGCCAGCACATAGGGAAACCTACCAAACCTGTGCATTTTTTTAAACTAGAGACCTAGGGGAATCCAAGATGGGGTGACTCGTGGGGCTCTGACCAGGTTCTGTTACCCAGAATCCTTTGCAAACCTCAAAAAGTGGCTAAAAAAACAAGTTTTCCTCACATTTCGGTGACAGAAAGTTGTGGAATCTGAGAGGAGCCACAAATTTCCTTCCACCCAGCGTTCCCCCAAGTCTCCCGATAAAAATGATACCTCACTTGTGTGGGTAGGCCTAGCGCCCGCGACAGGAAATGCCCCAAAACACAACGTGGACACATCCCATTTATTGATAAAATACAGAGCTGTTTTTTGCAAAGTGCCTACCTGTAGATTTTGGCCTCTAGCTCAGCCGGCACATAGGGAAACCTACCAAACCTGTGCATTTTTGAAAACTAGAGACCTAGGGGAATACAAGATGGGGTGACTCGTGGGGCTCTGACCAGGTTCTCTTACCCAGAATCCTTTGCAAACCTCAAAAAGTGGCTAAACAAACAAGTTTTCCTTACATTTCGGTGACAGAAATTTGTGGAATCTGAGAGGAGCCACAAATTTCCTTCCACCCAGCGTTCCCCCAAGTCTCCCGATAAAAATGATACCTCACTTGTGTGGGTTGGCCTAGCGCCCGCGACAGGAAATGCCCCAAAACACAACGTGGACACATCCCATTTTTTGACAAAATACAGAGCTGTTTTTTGCAAAGTGCCTACCTGTAGATTTTGGCCTCTAGCTCAGCCAGCACATAGGGAAACCTACCAATCCTGTGCATTTTTGAAAACTAGAGACCTAGGGGAATCCAAGATGGGGTGACTCGTGGGGCTCTGACCAGGTTCTGTTACCCAGAATCCTTTGCAAACCTCAAAAAGTGGCTAAAAAAACAAGTTTTCCTCACATTTCGGTGACAGAAAGTTGTGGAATCTGAGAGGAGCCACAAATTTCCTTCCACCCAGCGTTCCCCCAAGTCTCCCGATAAAAATGATACCTCACTTGTGTGGGTAGGCCTAGCGCCCGCGACAGGAAAAGCCCCAAAACACAACGTGGACACATCCCATTTTTTGACAAAATACAAAGCTGTTTTTTGCAAAGTGCCTACCTGTAGATTTTGGCCTCTAGCTCAGCCGGCACATAGGGAAACCTACCAAACCTGTGCATTTTTGAAAACTAGAGTCCTAGGGGAATCCAAGATGGGGTGACTCGTGGGGCTCTGACCAGGTTCTGTTACCCAGAATCCTTTGCAAACCTCAAGAAGTGGCTAAAAAAACAAGTTTTCCTCACATTTCGGTGACAGAAAGTTGTGGAATCTGAGAGGAGCCACAAATTTCCTTCCACCCAGCATTCCCCCAAGTCTCCCGATAAAAATGATACCTCACTTGTGTGGGTAGGCCTAGCGCCCGCGACAGTAAATGCCACAAAACACAACGTGGACACATCCCATTTTTTGACAAAATACAGAGCTGTTTTTTGCAAAGTGCCTACCTGTAGATTTTGGCCTCTAGCTCAGCCGGCACATAGGGAAAACTACCAAACCTGTGCATTTTTGAAAACTAGAGACCTAGGGGAATCCAAGATGGGGTGACTCGTGGGGCTCTGACCAGGTTCTGTTACCCAGAATCCTTTGCAAACCTCAAAAAGTGGCTAAAAAAACATGTTTTCCTCACATTTCGGTGACAGAAAGTTGTGGAATCTGAGAGGAGCCACAAATTTCCTTCCACCCAGCGTTCCCCCAAGTCTCCCGATAAAAATGATACCTCACTTGTGTGGGTAGGCCTAGCGCCCGCGACAGGAAATGCCCCAAAACACAACGTGGACACATCCCATTTTTTGACAAAATACAGAGCTGTTTTTTGCAAAGTGCCTACCTGTAGATTTTGGCCTCTAGCTCAGCCGGCACATAGGGAAACCTACCAAACCTGTGCATTTGTGAAAACTAGAGACCTAGGGGAATACAAGATGGGGTGACTCGTGGGGCTCTGACCAGGTTCTGTTACCCAGAATCCTTTGCAAACCTCAAAAAGTGGCTAAACAAACAAGTTTTCCTTACATTTCGGTGACAGAAAGTTGTGGAATCTGAGAGGAGCCACAAATTTCCTTCCACCCAGCGTTCCCCCAAGTCTCCCGATAAAAATGATACCTCACTTGTGTGGGTAGGCCTAGCGCCCGCGACAGGAAATGCCCCAAAACACAACGTGGACACATCCCATTTTTTGACAAAATACAGAGCTGTTTTTTGCAAAGTGCCTACCTGTAGATTTTGGCCTCTAGCTCAGCCAGCACATAGGGAAACCTACCAAACCTGTGCATTTTTTAAAACTAGAGACCTAGGGAAATTCAAGATGGGGTGACTCGTGGGGCTCTGACCAGGTTCTGTTACCCAGAATCCTTTGCAAACCTCAAAAAGTGGCTAAAAAAACAAGTTTTCCTCACATTTCGGTGACAGAAAGTTCTGGAATCTGAGAGGAGCCACAAATTTCCTTCCACCCAGCGTTCCCCCAAGTCTCCCGATAAAAATGATACCTCACTTGTGTGGGTAGGCCTAGCGCCCGCGACAGGAAATGCCCCAAAACACAACGTGGACACATCCCATTTTTTGACAAAATACAGAGCTGTTTTTTGCAAAGTGCCTACCTGTAGAGTTTGGCCTCTAGCTCAGCCGGCACATAGGGAAACCTACCAAACCTGTGCATTTTTGAAAACTCGAGACCTAGGGGAATCCAAGATGGGGTGACTTGCGGGGCTCTGACCAGGTTCTGTTACCCAGAATCCTTTGCAAACCTCAAAAAGTGGCTAAAAAAACAAGTTTTCCTCACATTTCGGTGACAGAAAGTTCTGAAATCTGAGAGGAGCCACAAATTTCCTTCCACCCAGCGTTCCCCCAAGTCTCCCGATAAAAATGATACCTCACTTGTGTGGGTAGGCCTAGCGCCCGCGACAGGAAATGCCCCAAAACACAACATGGACACATCCCATTTTTTGCCAAAATACAGAGCTGTTTTTTGCAAAGTGCCTACCTGTAGAGTTTGGCCTCTAGCTCAGCCGGCACATAGGGAAACCTACCAAACCTGTGCATTTGTGAAAACTAGAGACCTAGGGGAATACAAGATGGGGTGACTCGTGGGGCTCTGACCAGGTTCTGTTACCCAGAATCCTTTGCAAACCTCAAAAAGTGGCTAAAAAAACAAGTTTTCCTCACATTTCGGTGACAGAAAGTTGTGGAATCTGAGAGGAGCCACAAATTTCCTTCCACCCAGCGTTCCCCCAAGTCTCCCGATAAAAATGATACCTCACTTCTGTGGGTAGGCCTAGCGCCCGCGACAGGAAATGCCCCAAAACACAACGTGGACACATCCCATTTTTTGACAAAATACAGAGCTGTTTTTTGCAAAGTGCCTACCTGTAGATTTTGGCCTCTAGCTCAGCCGGCACATAGGGAAACCTACCAAACCTGTGCATTTTTGAAAATTAGAGACCTAGGGGAATCCAAGATGGGGTGACTCGTGGGGCTCTGACCAGGTTCTTTTACCCAGAATCCTTTGCAAACCTCAAAAAGTGGCTAAACAAACAAGTTTTCCTTACATTTCGGTGACAGAAAGTTGTGGAATCTGAGAGGAGCCACAAATTTCCTTCCACCCAGCTTTCCCCCAAGTCTCCCGATAAAAATGATACCTCACTTGTGTGGGTAGGCCTAGCGCCCGCGACAGGAAATGCCCCAAAACACAACGTGGACACATCCCATTTTTTGACAAAATACAGAGCTGTTTTTTGCAAAGTGCCTACCTGTAGATTTTGGCCTCTAGCTCAGCCAGCACATAGGGAAACCTACCAAACCTGTGCATTTTTTTAAACTAGAGACCTAGGGGAATCCAAGATGGGGTGACTCGTGGGGCTCTGACCAGGTTCTGTTACCCAGAATCCTTTGCAAACCTCAAAAAGTGGCTAAAAAAACAAGTTTTCCTCACATTTCGGTGACAGAAAGTTGTGGAATCTGAGAGGAGCCACAAATTTCCTTCCACCCAGCGTTCCCCCAAGTCTCCCGATAAAAATGATACCTCACTTGTGTGGGTAGGCCTAGCGCCCGCGACAGGAAATGCCCCAAAACACAACGTGGACACATCCCATTTATTGATAAAATACTGAGCTGTTTTTTGCAAAGTGCCTACCTGTAGATTTTGGCCTCTAGCTCAGCCGGCACATAGGGAAACCTACCAAACCTGTGCATTTTTGAAAACTAGAGACCTAGGGGAATACAAGATGGGGTGACTCGTGGGGCTCTGACCAGGTTCTCTTACCCAGAATCCTTTGCAAACCTCAAAAAGTGGCTAAACAAACAAGTTTTCCTTACATTTCGGTGACAGAAATTTGTGGAATCTGAGTGGAGCCACAAATTTCCTTCCCCCCAGCGTTCCCCCAAGTCTCCCGATAAAAATGATACCTCACTTGTGTGGGTTGGCCTAGCGCCCGCGACAGGAAATGCCCCAAAACACAACGTGGACACATCCCATTTTTTGACAAAATACAGAGCTGTTTTTTGCAAAGTGCCTACCTGTAGATTTTGGCCTCTAGCTCAGCCAGCACATAGGGAAACCTACCAATCCTGTGCATTTTTGAAAACTAGAGACCTAGGGGAATCCAAGATGGGGTGACTCGTGGGGCTCTGACCAGGTTCTGTTACCCAGAATCCTTTGCAAACCTCAAAAAGTGGCTAAAAAAACATGTTTTCCTCACATTTCGGTGACAGAAAGTTGTGGAATCTGAGAGGAGCCACAAATTTCCTTCCATCCAGCGTTCCCCCAACTCTCCCGATAAAAATGATACCTCACTTGTGTGGGTAGGCCTAGTGCCCGCGACAGGAAATGCCCCAAAACACAACGTGGACACATCCCATTTTTTGACAAAATACAAAGCTGTTTTTTGCAAAGTGCCTACCTGTAGATTTTGGCCTCTAGCTCCGCCGGCACATAGGGAAACCTACCAAACCTGTGCATTTTTGAAAACTAGAGTCCTAGGGGAATCCAAGATGGGGTGACTCGTGGGGCTCTGACCAGGTTCTTTTACCCAGAATCCTTTGCAAACCTCAAAAAGTGGCTAAACAAACAAGTTTTCCTTACATTTCGGTGACAGAAAGTTGTGGAATCTGAGAGGAGCCACAAATTTCCTTCCACCCAGCGTTCCCCCAAGTCTCCCGATAAAAATGATACCTCACTTCTGTGGGTAGGCCTAGCGCCCGCGACAGGAAATGCCCCAAAACACAACGTGGACACATCCCATTTTTTGACAAAATACAGAGCTGTTTTTTGCAAAGTGCCTACCTGTAGATTTTGGCCTCTAGCTCAGCCAGCACATAGGGAAACCTACCAAACCTGTGCATTTTTGAAAACTAGAGTCCTAGGGGAATCCAAGATGGGGTGACTCGTGGGGCTCTGACCAGGTTCTGTTACCCAGAATCCTTTGCAAACCTCAAGAAGTGGCTAAAAAAACAAGTTTTCCTCACATTTCGGTGACAGAAAGTTGTGGAATCTGAGAGGAGCCACAAATTTCCTTCCACCCAGCGTTCCCCCAAGTCTCCCGATAAAAATGATACCTCACTTGTGTGGGTAGGCCTAGTGCCCGCGACAGTAAATGCCCCAAAACACAACGTGGACACATCCCATTTTTTGACAAAATACAGAGCTGTTTTTTGCAAAGTGCCTACCTGTAGATTTTGGCCTCTAGCTCAGCCGGCACATAGGGAAAACTACCAAACCTGTGCATTTTTGAAAACTAGAGACCTAGGGGAATCCAAGATGGGGTGACTCGTGGGGCTCTGACCAGGTTCTCTTACCCAGAATCCTTTGCAAACCTCAAAAAGTGGCTAAAAAAACATGTTTTCCTCACATTTCGGTGACAGAAAGTTGTGGAATCTGAGAGGAGCCACAAATTTCCTTCCACCCAGCGTTCCCCCAAGTCTCCCGATAAAAATGATACCTCACTTGTGTGGGTAGGCCTAGCGCCCGCGACAGGAAATGCCCCAAAACACAACGTGGACACATCCCATTTTTTGACAAAATACAGAGCTGTTTTTTGCAAAGTGCCTACCTGTAGATTTTGGCCTCTAGCTCAGCCGGCACATAGGGAAACCTACCAAACCTGTGCATTTGTGAAAACTAGAGACCTAGGGGAATACAAGATGGGGTGACTCGTGGGGCTCTGACCAGGTTCTGTTACCCAGAATCCTTTGCAAACCTCAAAAAGTGGCTAAACAAACAAGTTTTCCTTACATTTCGGTGACAGAAAGTTGTGGAATCTGAGAGGAGCCACAAATTTCCTTCCACCCAGCGTTCCCCCAAGTCTCCCGATAAAAATGATACCTCACTTGTGTGGGTAGGCCTAGCGCCCGCGACAGGAAATGCCCCAAAACACAACGTGGACACATCCCATTTTTTGACAAAATACAGAGCTGTTTTTTGCAAAGTGCCTACCTGTAGAGTTTGGCCTCTAGCTCAGCCGGCACATAGGGAAACCTACCAAACCTGTGCATTTTTGAAAACTCGAGACCTAGGGGAATCCAAGATGGGGTGACTTGCGGGGCTCTGACCAGGTTCTGTTACCCAGAATCCTTTGCAAACCTCAAAAAGTGGCTAAAAAAACAAGTTTTCCTCACATTTCGGTGACAGAAAGTTCTGAAATCTGAGAGGAGCCACAAATTTCCTTCCACCCAGCGTTCCCCCAAGTCTCCCGATAAAAATGATACCTCACTTGTGTGGGTAGGCCTAGCGCCCGCGACAGGAAATGCCCCAAAACACAACGTGGACACATCCCATTTTTTGACAAAATACAGAGCTGTTTTTTGCAAAGTGCCTACCTGTAGAGTTTGGCCTCTAGCTCAGCCGGCACATAGGGAAACCTACCAAACCTGTGCATTTTTGAAAACTCGAGACCTAGGGGAATCCAAGATGGGGTGACTTGCGGGGCTCTGACCAGGTTCTGTTACCCAGAATCCTTTGCAAACCTCAAAAAGTGGCTAAAAAAACAAGTTTTCCTCACATTTCGGTGACAGAAAGTTCTGAAATCTGAGAGGAGCCACAAATTTCCTTCCACCCAGCGTTCCCCCAAGTCTCCCGATAAAAATGATACCTCACTTGTGTGGGTAGGCCTAGCGCCCGCGACAGGAAATGCCCCAAAACACAACATGGACACATCCCATTTTTTGCCAAAATACAGAGCTGTTTTTTGCAAAGTGCCTACCTGTAGAGTTTGGCCTCTAGCTCAGCCGGCACATAGGGAAACCTACCAAACCTGTGCATTTGTGAAAACTAGAGACCTAGGGGAATACAAGATGGGGTGACTCGTGGGGCTCTGACCAGGTTCTGTTACCCAGAATCCTTTGCAAACCTCAAAAAGTGGCTAAAAAAACAAGTTTTCCTCACATTTCGGTGACAGAAAGTTGTGGAATCTGAGAGGAGCCACAAATTTCCTTCCACCCAGCGTTCCCCCAAGTCTCCCGATAAAAATGATACCTCACTTGTGTGGGTAGGCCTAGCGCCCGCGACAGGAAATGCCCCAAAACACAACGTGGACACATCCCATTTTTTGACAAAATACAGAGCTGTTTTTTGCAAAGTGCCTACCTGTAGATTTTGGCCTCTAGCTCAGCCGGCACATAGGGAAACCTACCAAACCTGTGCATTTTTGAAAATTAGAGACCTAGGGGAATCCAAGATGGGGTGACTCGTGGGGCTCTGACCAGGTTCTTTTACCCAGAATCCTTTGCAAATCTCAAAAAGTGGCTAAACAAACAAGTTTTCCTTACATTTCGGTGACAGAAAGTTGTGGAATCTGAGAGGAGCCACAAATTTCCTTCCACCCAGCGTTCCCCCAAGTCTCCCGATAAAAATGATACCTCACTTGTGTGGGTAGGCCTAGCGCCCGCGACAGGAAATGCCCCAAAACACAACGTGGACACATCCCATTTTTTGACAAAATAGAGAGCTGTTTTTTGCAAAGTGCCTACCTGTAGATTTTGGCCTCTAGCTCAGCCAGCACATAGGGAAACCTACCAAACCTGTGCATTTTTTTAAACTAGAGACCTAGGGGAATCCAAGATGGGGTGACTCGTGGGGCTCTGACCAGGTTCTGTTACCCAGAATCCTTTGCAAACCTCAAAAAGTGGCTAAACAAACAAGTTTTCCTTACATTTCGGTGACAGAAAGTTGTGGAATCTGAGAGGAGCCACAAATTTCCTTCCACCCAGCGTTCCCCCAAGTCTCCCGATAAAAATGATACCTCACTTGTGTGGGTAGGCCTAGCGCCCGCGACAGGAAATGCCCCAAAACACAACGTGGACACATCCCATTTTTTGACAAAATACAGAGCTGTTTTTTGCAAAGTGCCTACCTGTAGATTTTGGCCTCTAGCTCAGCCAGCACATAGGGAAACCTACCAAACCTGTGCATTTTTTTAAACTAGAGACCTAGGGGAATCCAAGATGGGGTGACTCGTGGGGCTCTGACCAGGTTCTGTTACCCAGAATCCTTTGCAAACCTCAAAAAGTGGCTAAAAAAACAAGTTTTCCTCACATTTCGGTGACAGAAAGTTGTGGAATCTGAGAGGAGCCACAAATTTCCTTCCACCCAGCGTTCCCCCAAGTCTCCCGATAAAAATGATACCTCACTTGTGTGGGTAGGCCTAGCGCCCGCGACAGGAAATGCCCCAAAACACAACGTGGACACATCCCATTTATTGATAAAATACAGAGCTGTTTTTTGCAAAGTGCCTACCTGTAGATTTTGGCCTCTAGCTCAGCCGGCACATAGGGAAACCTACCAAACCTGTGCATTTTTGAAAACTAGAGACCTAGGGGAATACAAGATGGGGTGACTCGTGGGGCTCTGACCAGGTTCTCTTACCCAGAATCCTTTGCAAACCTCAAAAAGTGGCTAAACAAACAAGTTTTCCTTACATTTCGGTGACAGAAATTTGTGGAATCTGAGAGGAGCCACAAATTTCCTTCCACCCAGCGTTCCCCCAAGTCTCCCGATAAAAATGATACCTCACTTGTGTGGGTTGGCCTAGCGCCCGCGACAGGAAATGCCCCAAAACACAACGTGGACACATCCCATTTTTTGACAAAATACAGAGCTGTTTTTTGCAAAGTGCCTACCTGTAGATTTTGGCCTCTAGCTCAGCCAGCACATAGGGAAACCTACCAATCCTGTGCATTTTTGAAAACTAGAGACCTAGGGGAATCCAAGATGGGGTGACTCGTGGGGCTCTGACCAGGTTCTGTTACCCAGAATCCTTTGCAAACCTCAAAAAGTGGCTAAAAAAACAAGTTTTCCTCACATTTCGGTGACAGAAAGTTGTGGAATCTGAGAGGAGCCACAAATTTCCTTCCACCCAGCGTTCCCCCAAGTCTCCCGATAAAAATGATACCTCACTTGTGTGGGTAGGCCTAGCGCCCGCGACAGGAAAAGCCCCAAAACACAACGTGGACACATCCCATTTTTTGACAAAATACAAAGCTGTTTTTTGCAAAGTGCCTACCTGTAGATTTTGGCCTCTAGCTCAGCCGGCACATAGGGAAACCTACCAAACCTGTGCATTTTTGAAAACTAGAGTCCTAGGGGAATCCAAGATGGGGTGACTCGTGGGGCTCTGACCAGGTTCTGTTACCCAGAATCCTTTGCAAACCTCAAGAAGTGGCTAAAAAAACAAGTTTTCCTCACATTTCGGTGACAGAAAGTTGTGGAATCTGAGAGGAGCCACAAATTTCCTTCCACCCAGCATTCCCCCAAGTCTCCCGATAAAAATGATACCTCACTTGTGTGGGTAGGCCTAGCGCCCGCGACAGTAAATGCCCCAAAACACAACGTGGACACATCCCATTTTTTGACAAAATACAGAGCTGTTTTTTGCAAAGTGCCTACCTGTAGATTTTGGCCTCTAGCTCAGCCGGCACATAGGGAAAACTACCAAACCTGTGCATTTTTGAAAACTAGAGACCTAGGGGAATCCAAGATGGGGTGACTCGTGGGGCTCTGACCAGGTTCTGTTACCCAGAATCCTTTGCAAACCTCAAAAAGTGGCTAAAAAAACATGTTTTCCTCACATTTCGGTGACAGAAAGTTGTGGAATCTGAGAGGAGCCACAAATTTCCTTCCACCCAGCGTTCCCCCAAGTCTCCCGATAAAAATGATACCTCACTTGTGTGGGTAGGCCTAGCGCCCGCGACAGGAAATGCCCCAAAACACAACGTGGACACATCCCATTTTTTGACAAAATACAGAGCTGTTTTTTGCAAAGTGCCTACCTGTAGATTTTGGCCTCTAGCTCAGCCGGCACATAGGGAAACCTACCAAACCTGTGCATTTGTGAAAACTAGAGACCTAGGGGAATACAAGATGGGGTGACTCGTGGGGCTCTGACCAGGTTCTGTTACCCAGAATCCTTTGCAAACCTCAAAAAGTGGCTAAACAAACAAGTTTTCCTTACATTTCGGTGACAGAAAGTTGTGGAATCTGAGAGGAGCCACAAATTTCCTTCCACCCAGCGTTCCCCCAAGTCTCCCGATAAAAATGATACCTCACTTGTGTGGGTAGGCCTAGCGCCCGCGACAGGAAATGCCCCAAAACACAACGTGGACACATCCCATTTTTTGACAAAATACAAAGCTGTTTTTTGCAAAGTGCCTACCTGTAGATTTTGGCCTCTAGCTCCGCCGGCACATAGGGAAACCTACCAAACCTGTGCATTTTTGAAAACTAGAGTCCTAGGGGAATCCAAGATGGGGTGACTCGTGGGGCTCTGACCAGGTTCTTTTACCCAGAATCCTTTGCAAACCTCAAAAAGTGGCTAAACAAACAAGTTTTCCTTACATTTCGGTGACAGAAAGTTGTGGAATCTGAGAGGAGCCACAAATTTCCTTCCACCCAGCGTTCCCCCAAGTCTCCCGATAAAAATGATACCTCACTTCTGTGGGTAGGCCTAGCGCCCGCGACAGGAAATGCCCCAAAACACAACGTGGACACATCCCATTTTTTGACAAAATACAGAGCTGTTTTTTGCAAAGTGCCTACCTGTAGATTTTGGCCTCTAGCTCAGCCAGCACATAGGGAAACCTACCAAACCTGTGCATTTTTTTAAACTAGAGACCTAGGGGAATCCAAGATGGGGTGACTCGTGGGGCTCTGACCAGGTTCTGTTACCCAGAATCCTTTGCAAACCTCAAAAAGTGGCTAAAAAAACAAGTTTTCCTCACATTTCGGTGACAGAAAGTTGTGGAATCTGAGAGGAGCCACAAATTTCCTTCCACCCAGCGTTCCCCCAAGTCTCCCGATAAAAATGATACCTCACTTGTGTGGGTAGGCCTAGCGCCCGCGACAGGAAATGCCCCAAAACACAACGTGGACACATCCCATTTATTGATAAAATACAGAGCTGTTTTTTGCAAAGTGCCTACCTGTAGATTTTGGCCTCTAGCTCAGCCGGCACATAGGGAAACCTACCAAACCTGTGCATTTTTGAAAACTAGAGACCTAGGGGAATCCAAGATGGGGTGACTCGTGGGGCTCTGACCAGGTTCTGTTACCCAGAATCCTTTGCAAACCTCAAAAAGTGGCTAAAAAAACAAGTTTTCCTCACATTTCGGTGACAGAAAGTTGTGGAATCTGAGAGGAGCCACAAATTTCCTTCCACCCAGCGTTCCCCCAAGTCTCCCGATAAAAATGATACCTCACTTGTGTGGGTAGGCCTAGCGCCCGCGACAGGAAAAGCCCCAAAACACAACGTGGACACATCCCATTTTTTGACAAAATACAAAGCTGTTTTTTGCAAAGTGCCTACCTGTAGATTTTGGCCTCTAGCTCAGCCGGCACATAGGGAAACCTACCAAACCTGTGCATTTTTGAAAACTAGAGTCCTAGGGGAATCCAAGATGGGGTGACTCGTGGGGCTCTGACCAGGTTCTGTTACCCAGAATCCTTTGCAAACCTCAAGAAGTGGCTAAAAAAACAAGTTTTCCTCACATTTCGGTGACAGAAAGTTGTGGAATCTGAGAGGAGCCACAAATTTCCTTCCACCCAGCATTCCCCCAAGTCTCCCGATAAAAATGATACCTCACTTGTGTGGGTAGGCCTAGCGCCCGCGACAGTAAATGCCCCAAAACACAACGTGGACACATCCCATTTTTTGACAAAATACAGAGCTGTTTTTTGCAAAGTGCCTACCTGTAGATTTTGGCCTCTAGCTCAGCCGGCACATAGGGAAAACTACCAAACCTGTGCATTTTTGAAAACTAGAGACCTAGGGGAATCCAAGATGGGGTGACTCGTGGGGCTCTGACCAGGTTCTGTTACCCAGAATCCTTTGCAAACCTCAAAAAGTGGCTAAAAAAACATGTTTTCCTCACATTTCGGTGACAGAAAGTTGTGGAATCTGAGAGGAGCCACAAATTTCCTTCCACCCAGCGTTCCCCCAAGTCTCCCGATAAAAATGATACCTCACTTGTGTGGGTAGGCCTAGCGCCCGCGACAGGAAATGCCCCAAAACACAACGTGGACACATCCCATTTTTTGACAAAATACAGAGCTGTTTTTTGCAAAGTGCCTACCTGTAGATTTTGGCCTCTAGCTCAGCCGGCACATAGGGAAACCTACCAAACCTGTGCATTTGTGAAAACTAGAGACCTAGGGGAATACAAGATGGGGTGACTCGTGGGGCTCTGACCAGGTTCTGTTACCCAGAATCCTTTGCAAACCTCAAAAAGTGGCTAAACAAACAAGTTTTCCTTATATTTCGGTGACAGAAAGTTGTGGAATCTGAGAGGAGCCACAAATTTCCTTCCACCCAGCGTTCCCCCAAGTCTCCCGATAAAAATGATACCTCACTTGTGTGGGTAGGCCTAGCGCCCGCGACAGGAAATGCCCCAAAACACAACGTGGACACATCCCATTTTTTGACAAAATACAGAGCTGTTTTTTGCAAAGTGCCTACCTGTAGATTTTGGCCTCTAGCTCAGCCAGCACATAGGGAAACCTACCAAACCTGTGCATTTTTTAAAACTAGAGACCTAGGGAAATCCAAGATGGGGTGACTCGTGGGGCTCTGACCAGGTTCTGTTACCCAGAATCCTTTGCAAACCTCAAAAAGTGGCTAAACAAACAAGTTTTCCTTACATTTCGGTGACAGAAAGTTGTGGAATCTGAGAGGAGCCACAAATTTCCTTCCACCCAGCGTTCCCCCAAGTCTCCCGATAAAAATGATACCTCACTTGTGTGGGTAGGCCTAGCGCCCGCGACAGGAAATGCCCCAAAACACAACGTGGACACATCCCATTTTTTGACAAAATACAGAGCTGTTTTTTGCAAAGTGCCTACCTGTAGAGTTTGGCCTCTAGCTCAGCCGGCACATAGGGAAACCTACCAAACCTGTGCATTTTTGAAAACTCGAGACCTAGGGGAATCCAAGATGGGGTGACTTGCGGGGCTCTGACCAGGTTCTGTTACCCAGAATCCTTTGCAAACCTCAAAAAGTGGCTAAAAAAACAAGTTTTCCTCACATTTCGGTGACAGAAAGTTCTGAAATCTGAGAGGAGCCACAAATTTCCTTCCACCCAGCGTTCCCCCAAGTCTCCCGATAAAAATGATACCTCACTTGTGTGGGTAGGCCTAGCGCCCGCGACAGGAAATGCCCCAAAACACAACATGGACACATCCCATTTTTTGCCAAAATACAGAGCTGTTTTTTGCAAAGTGCCTACCTGTAGAGTTTGGCCTCTAGCTCAGCCGGCACATAGGGAAACCTACCAAACCTGTGCATTTGTGAAAACTAGAGACCTAGGGGAATACAAGATGGGGTGACTCGTGGGGCTCTGACCAGGTTCTGTTACCCAGAATCCTTTGCAAACCTCAAAAAGTGGCTAAAAAAACAAGTTTTCCTCACATTTCGGTGACAGAAAGTTGTGGAATCTGAGAGGAGCCACAAATTTCCTTCCACCCAGCGTTCCCCCAAGTCTCCCGATAAAAATGATACCTCACTTCTGTGGGTAGGCCTAGCGCCCGCGACAGGAAATGCCCCAAAACACAACGTGGACACATCCCATTTTTTGACAAAATACAGAGCTGTTTTTTGCAAAGTGCCTACCTGTAGATTTTGGCCTCTAGCTCAGCCGGCACATAGGGAAACCTACCAAACCTGTGCATTTTTGAAAATTAGAGACCTAGGGGAATCCAAGATGGGGTGACTCGTGGGGCTCTGACCAGGTTCTTTTACCCAGAATCCTTTGCAAACCTCAAAAAGTGGCTAAACAAACAAGTTTTCCTTACATTTCGGTGACAGAAAGTTGTGGAATCTGAGAGGAGCCACAAATTTCCTTCCACCCAGCTTTCCCCCAAGTCTCCCGATAAAAATGATACCTCACTTGTGTGGGTAGGCCTAGCGCCCGCGACAGGAAATGCCCCAAAACACAACGTGGACACATCCCATTTTTTGACAAAATACAGAGCTGTTTTTTGCAAAGTGCCTACCTGTAGATTTTGGCCTCTAGCTCAGCCAGCACATAGGGAAACCTACCAAACCTGTGCATTTTTTTAAACTAGAGACCTAGGGGAATCCAAGATGGGGTGACTCGTGGGGCTCTGACCAGGTTCTGTTACCCAGAATCCTTTGCAAACCTCAAAAAGTGGCTAAAAAAACAAGTTTTCCTCACATTTCGGTGACAGAAAGTTGTGGAATCTGAGAGGAGCCACAAATTTCCTTCCACCCAGCGTTCCCCCAAGTCTCCCGATAAAAATGATACCTCACTTGTGTGGGTAGGCCTAGCGCCCGCGACAGGAAATGCCCCAAAACACAACGTGGACACATCCCATTTATTGATAAAATACTGAGCTGTTTTTTGCAAAGTGCCTACCTGTAGATTTTGGCCTCTAGCTCAGCCGGCACATAGGGAAACCTACCAATCCTGTGCATTTTTGAAAACTAGAGACCTAGGGGAATCCAAGATGGGGTGACTCGTGGGGCTCTGACCAGGTTCTGTTACCCAGAATCCTTTGCAAACCTCAAAAAGTGGCTAAAAAACATGTTTTCCTCACATTTCGGTGACAGAAAGTTGTGGAATCTGAGAGGAGCCACAAATTTCCTTCCATCCAGCGTTCCCCCAACTCTCCCGATAAAAATGATACCTCACTTGTGTGGGTAGGCCTAGTGCCCGCGACAGGAAATGCCCCAAAACACAACGTGGACACATCCCATTTTTTGACAAAATACAAAGCTGTTTTTTGCAAAGTGCCTACCTGTAGATTTTGGCCTCTAGCTCCGCCGGCACATAGGGAAACCTACCAAACCTGTGCATTTTTGAAAACTAGAGTCCTAGGGGAATCCAAGATGGGGTGACTCGTGGGGCTCTGACCAGGTTCTTTTACCCAGAATCCTTTGCAAACCTCAAAAAGTGGCTAAACAAACAAGTTTTCCTTACATTTCGGTGACAGAAAGTTGTGGAATCTGAGAGGAGCCACAAATTTCCTTCCACCCAGCGTTCCCCCAAGTCTCCCGATAAAAATGATACCTCACTTCTGTGGGTAGGCCTAGCGCCCGCGACAGGAAATGCCCCAAAACACAACGTGGACACATCCCATTTTTTGACAAAATACAGAGCTGTTTTTTGCAAAGTGCCTACCTGTAGATTTTGGCCTCTAGCTCAGCCAGCACATAGGGAAACCTACCAAACCTGTGCATTTTTTTAAACTAGAGACCTAGGGGAATCCAAGATGGGGTGACTCGTGGGGCTCTGACCAGGTTCTGTTACCCAGAATCCTTTGCAAACCTCAAAAAGTGGCTAAAAAAACAAGTTTTCCTCACATTTCGGTGACAGAAAGTTGTGGAATCTGAGAGGAGCCACAAATTTCCTTCCACCCAGCGTTCCCCCAAGTCTCCCGATAAAAATGATACCTCACTTGTGTGGGTAGGCCTAGCGCCCGCGACAGGAAAAGCCCCAAAACACAACGTGGACACATCCCATTTTTTGACAAAATACAAAGCTGTTTTTTGCAAAGTGCCTACCTGTAGATTTTGGCCTCTAGCTCAGCCGGCACATAGGGAAACGTACCAAACCTGTGCATTTTTGAAAACTAGAGTCCTAGGGGAATCCAAGATGGGGTGACTCGTGGGGCTCTGACCAGGTTCTGTTACCCAGAATCCTTTGCAAACCTCAAGAAGTGGCTAAAAAAACAAGTTTTCCTCACATTTCGGTGACAGAAAGTTGTGGAATCTGAGAGGAGCCACAAATTTCCTTCCACCCAGCGTTCCCCCAAGTCTCCCGATAAAAATGATACCTCACTTGTGTGGGTAGGCCTAGTGCCCGCGACAGTAAATGCCCCAAAACACAACGTGGACACATCCCATTTTTTGACAAAATACAGAGCTGTTTTTTGCAAAGTGCCTACCTGTAGATTTTGGCCTCTAGCTCAGCCGGCACATAGGGAAAACTACCAAACCTGTGCATTTTTGAAAACTAGAGACCTAGGGGAATCCAAGATGGGGTGACTCGTGGGGCTCTGACCAGGTTCTCTTACCCAGAATCCTTTGCAAACCTCAAAAAGTGGCTAAAAAAACATGTTTTCCTCACATTTCGGTGACAGAAAGTTGTGGAATCTGAGAGGAGCCACAAATTTCCTTCCACCCAGCGTTCCCCCAAGTCTCCCGATAAAAATGATACCTCACTTGTGTGGGTAGGCCTAGCGCCCGCGACAGGAAATGCCCCAAAACACAACGTGGACACATCCCATTTTTTGACAAAATACAGAGCTGTTTTTTGCAAAGTGCCTACCTGTAGATTTTGGCCTCTAGCTCAGCCGGCACATAGGGAAACCTACCAAACCTGTGCATTTGTGAAAACTAGAGACCTAGGGGAATACAAGATGGGGTGACTCGTGGGGCTCTGACCAGGTTCTGTTACCCAGAATCCTTTGCAAACCTCAAAAAGTGGCTAAACAAACAAGTTTTCCTTACATTTCGGTGACAGAAAGTTGTGGAATCTGAGAGGAGCCACAAATTTCCTTCCACCCAGCGTTCCCCCAAGTCTCCCGATAAAAATGATACCTCACTTGTGTGGGTAGGCCTAGCGCCCGCGACAGGAAATGCCCCAAAACACAACGTGGACACATCCCATTTTTTGACAAAATACAGAGCTGTTTTTTGCAAAGTGCCTACCTGTAGAGTTTGGCCTCTAGCTCAGCCGGCACATAGGGAAACCTACCAAACCTGTGCATTTTTGAAAACTCGAGACCTAGGGGAATCCAAGATGGGGTGACTTGCGGGGCTCTGACCAGGTTCTGTTACCCAGAATCCTTTGCAAACCTCAAAAAGTGGCTAAAAAAACAAGTTTTCCTCACATTTCGGTGACAGAAAGTTCTGAAATCTGAGAGGAGCCACAAATTTCCTTCCACCCAGCGTTCCCCCAAGTCTCCCGATAAAAATGATACCTCACTTGTGTGGGTAGGCCTAGCGCCCGCGACAGGAAATGCCCCAAAACACAACGTGGACACATCCCATTTTTTGACAAAATACAGAGCTGTTTTTTGCAAAGTGCCTACCTGTAGAGTTTGGCCTCTAGCTCAGCCGGCACATAGGGAAACCTACCAAACCTGTGCATTTTTGAAAACTCGAGACCTAGGGGAATCCAAGATGGGGTGACTTGCGGGGCTCTGACCAGGTTCTGTTACCCAGAATCCTTTGCAAACCTCAAAAAGTGGCTAAAAAAACAAGTTTTCCTCACATTTCGGTGACAGAAAGTTCTGAAATCTGAGAGGAGCCACAAATTTCCTTCCACCCAGCGTTCCCCCAAGTCTCCCGATAAAAATGATACCTCACTTGTGTGGGTAGGCCTAGCGCCCGCGACAGGAAATGCCCCAAAACACAACATGGACACATCCCATTTTTTGCCAAAATACAGAGCTGTTTTTTGCAAAGTGCCTACCTGTAGAGTTTGGCCTCTAGCTCAGCCGGCACATAGGGAAACCTACCAAACCTGTGCATTTGTGAAAACTAGAGACCTAGGGGAATACAAGATGGGGTGACTCGTGGGGCTCTGACCAGGTTCTGTTACCCAGAATCCTTTGCAAACCTCAAAAAGTGGCTAAAAAAACAAGTTTTCCTCACATTTCGGTGACAGAAAGTTGTGGAATCTGAGAGGAGCCACAAATTTCCTTCCACCCAGCGTTCCCCCAAGTCTCCCGATAAAAATGATACCTCACTTGTGTGGGTAGGCCTAGCGCCCGCGACAGGAAATGCCCCAAAACACAACGTGGACACATCCCATTTTTTGACAAAATACAGAGCTGTTTTTTGCAAAGTGCCTACCTGTAGATTTTGGCCTCTAGCTCAGCCGGCACATAGGGAAACCTACCAAACCTGTGCATTTTTGAAAATTAGAGACCTAGGGGAATCCAAGATGGGGTGACTCGTGGGGCTCTGACCAGGTTCTTTTACCCAGAATCCTTTGCAAATCTCAAAAAGTGGCTAAACAAACAAGTTTTCCTTACATTTCGGTGACAGAAAGTTGTGGAATCTGAGAGGAGCCACAAATTTCCTTCCACCCAGCGTTCCCCCAAGTCTCCCGATAAAAATGATACCTCACTTGTGTGGGTAGGCCTAGCGCCCGCGACAGGAAATGCCCCAAAACACAACGTGGACACATCCCATTTTTTGACAAAATAGAGAGCTGTTTTTTGCAAAGTGCCTACCTGTAGATTTTGGCCTCTAGCTCAGCCAGCACATAGGGAAACCTACCAAACCTGTGCATTTTTTTAAACTAGAGACCTAGGGGAATCCAAGATGGGGTGACTCGTGGGGCTCTGACCAGGTTCTGTTACCCAGAATCCTTTGCAAACCTCAAAAAGTGGCTAAAAAAACAAGTTTTCCTCACATTTCGGTGACAGAAAGTTGTGGAATCTGAGAGGAGCCACAAATTTCCTTCCACCCAGCGTTCCCCCAAGTCTCCCGATAAAAATGATACCTCACTTGTGTGGGTAGGCCTAGCGCCCGCGACAGGAAATGCCCCAAAACACAACGTGGACACATCCCATTTATTGATAAAATACAGAGCTGTTTTTTGCAAAGTGCCTACCTGTAGATTTTGGCCTCTAGCTCAGCCGGCACATAGGGAAACCTACCAAACCTGTGCATTTTTGAAAACTAGAGACCTAGGGGAATACAAGATGGGGTGACTCGTGGGGCTCTGACCAGGTTCTCTTACCCAGAATCCTTTGCAAACCTCAAAAAGTGGCTAAACAAACAAGTTTTCCTTACATTTCGGTGACAGAAATTTGTGGAATCTGAGTGGAGCCACAAATTTCCTTCCACCCAGCGTTCCCCCAAGTCTCCCGATAAAAATGATACCTCACTTGTGTGGGTTGGCCTAGCGCCCGCGACAGGAAATGCCCCAAAACACAACGTGGACACATCCCATTTTTTGACAAAATACAGAGCTGTTTTTTGCAAAGTGCCTACCTGTAGATTTTGGCCTCTAGCTCAGCCAGCACATAGGGAAACCTACCAATCCTGTGCATTTTTGAAAACTAGAGACCTAGGGGAATCCAAGATGGGGTGACTCGTGGGGCTCTGACCAGGTTCTGTTACCCAGAATCCTTTGCAAACCTCAAAAAGTGGCTAAAAAAACATGTTTTCCTCACATTTCGGTGACAGAAAGTTGTGGAATCTGAGAGGAGCCACAAATTTCCTTCCATCCAGCGTTCCCCCAACTCTCCCGATAAAAATGATACCTCACTTGTGTGGGTAGGCCTAGCGCCCGCGACAGGAAATGCCCCAAAACACAACGTGGACACATCCCATTTTTTGACAAAATACAAAGCTGTTTTTTGCAAAGTGCCTACCTGTAGATTTTGGCCTCTAGCTCCGCCGGCACATAGGGAAACCTACCAAACCTGTGCATTTTTGAAAACTAGAGTCCTAGGGGAATCCAAGATGGGGTGACTCGTGGGGCTCTGACCAGGTTCTTTTACCCAGAATCCTTTGCAAACCTCAAAAAGTGGCTAAACAAACAAGTTTTCCTTACATTTCGGTGACAGAAAGTTGTGGAATCTGAGAGGAGCCACAAATTTCCTTCCACCCAGCGTTCCCCCAAGTCTCCCGATAAAAATGATACCTCACTTGTGTGGGTAGGCCTAGCGCCCGCGACAGGAAATGCCCCAAAACACAACGTGGACACATCCCATTTTTTGACAAAATACAGAGCTGTTTTTTGCAAAGTGCCTACCTGTAGATTTTGGCCTCTAGCTCAGCCAGCACATAGGGAAACCTACCAAACCTGTGCATTTTTTTAAACTAGAGACCTAGGGGAATCCAAGATGGGGTGACTCGTGGGGCTCTGACCAGGTTCTGTTACCCAGAATCCTTTGCAAACCTCAAAAAGTGGCTAAAAAAACAAGTTTTCCTCACATTTCGGTGACAGAAAGTTGTGGAATCTGAGAGGAGCCACAAATTTCCTTCCACCCAGCGTTCCCCCAAGTCTCCCGATAAAAATGATACCTCACTTGTGTGGGTAGGCCTAGCGCCCGCGACAGGAAATGCCCCAAAACACAACGTGGACACATCCCATTTATTGATAAAATACAGAGCTGTTTTTTGCAAAGTGCCTACCTGTAGATTTTGGCCTCTAGCTCAGCCGGCACATAGGGAAACCTACCAAACCTGTGCATTTTTGAAAACTAGAGACCTAGGGGAATACAAGATGGGGTGACTCGTGGGGCTCTGACCAGGTTCTCTTACCCAGAATCCTTTGCAAACCTCAAAAAGTGGCTAAACAAACAAGTTTTCCTTACATTTCGGTGACAGAAATTTGTGGAATCTGAGTGGAGCCACAAATTTCCTTCCACCCAGCGTTCCCCCAAGTCTCCCGATAAAAATGATACCTCACTTGTGTGGGTTGGCCTAGCGCCCGCGACAGGAAATGCCCCAAAACACAACGTGGACACATCCCATTTTTTGACAAAATACAGAGCTGTTTTTTGCAAAGTGCCTACCTGTAGATTTTGGCCTCTAGCTCAGCCAGCACATAGGGAAACCTACCAATCCTGTGCATTTTTGAAAACTAGAGACCTAGGGGAATCCAAGATGGGGTGACTCGTGGGGCTCTGACCAGGTTCTGTTACCCAGAATCCTTTGCAAACCTCAAAAAGTGGCTAAAAAAACATGTTTTCCTCACATTTCGGTGACAGAAAGTTGTGGAATCTGAGAGGAGCCACAAATTTCCTTCCACCCAGCGTTCCCCCAACTCTCCCGATAAAAATGATACCTCACTTGTGTGGGTAGGCCTAGCGCCCGCGACAGGAAATGCCCCAAAACACAACGTGGACACATCCCATTTTTTGACAAAATACAGAGCTGTTTTTTGCAAAGTGCCTACCTGTAGATTTTGGCCTCTAGCTCAGCCGGCACATAGGGAAACCTACCAAACCTGTGCATTTTTGAAAACTAGAGACCTAGGGGAATCCAAGATGGGGTGACTCGTGGGGCTCTGACCAGGTTCTGTTACCCAGAATCCTTTGCAAACCTCAAAAAGTGGCTAAAAAAACAAGTTTTCCTCACATTTCGGTGACAGAAAGTTGTGGAATCTGAGAGGAGCCACAAATTTCCTTCCACCCAGCGTTCCCCCAAGTCTCCCGATAAAAATGATACCTCACTTGTGTGGGTAGGCCTAGCGCCCGCGACAGGAAATGCCCCAAAACACAACGTGGACACATCCCATTTTTTGACAAAATACAAAGCTGTTTTTTGCAAAGTGCCTACCTGTAGATTTTGGCCTCTAGCTCAGCCGGCACATAGGGAAACCTACCAAACCTGTGCATTTTTTAAAACTAGAGTCCTAGGGGAATACAAGATGGGGTGACTCGTGGGGCTCTGTCCAGGTTCTGTTACCCAGAATCCTTTGCAAACCTCAAGAAGTGGCTAAAAAAACAAGTTTTCCTCACATTTCGGTGACAGAAAGTTGTGGAATCTGAGAGGAGCCACAAATTTCCTTCCACCCAGCGTTCCCCCAAGTCTCCCGATAAAAATGATACCTCACTTGTGTGGGTAGGCCTAGCGCCCGCGACAGTAAATGCCCCAAAACACAACGTGGACACATCCCATTTTTTGACAAAATACAGAGCTGTTTTTTGCAAAGTGCCTACCTGTAGATTTTGGCCTCTAGCTCAGCCGGCACATAGGGAAACCTACCAAACCTGTGCATTTTTGAAAACTAGAGACCTAGGGGAATCCAAGATGGGGTGACTCGTGGGGCTCTGACCAGGTTCTGTTACCCAGAATCCTTTGCAAACCTCAAAAAGTGGCTAAAAAAACATGTTTTCCTCACATTTCGGTGACAGAAAGTTGTGGAATCTGAGAGGAGCCACAAATTTCCTTCCACCCAGCGTTCCCCCAAGTCTCCCGATAAAAATGATACCTCACTTGTGTGGGTAGGCCTAGCGCCCGTGACAGGAAATGCCCCAAAACACAACGTGGACACATCCCATTTTTTGACAAAATACAGAGCTGTTTTTTGCAAAGTGCCTACCTGTAGATTTTGGCCTCTAGCTCAGCCGGCACATAGGGAAACCTACCAAACCTGTGCATTTTTGAAAACTAGAGTCCTAGGGGAATCCAAGATGGGGTGACTCGTGGGGCTCTGTCCAGGTTCTGTTACCCAGAATCCTTTGCAAACCTCAAGAAGTGGCTAAAAAAACAAGTTTTCCTCACATTTCGGTGACAGAAAGTTGTGGAATCTGAGAGGAGCCACAAATTTCCTTCCACCCAGCGTTCCCCCAAGTCTCCCGATAAAAATGATACCTCACTTGTGTGGGTTGGCCTAGCGCCCGCGACAGGAAATGCCCCAAAACACAACGTGGACACATCCCATTTTTTGACAAAATACAGAGCTGTTTTTTGCAAAGTGCCTACCTGTAGATTTTGGCCTCTAGCTCAGCCAGCACATAGGGAAACCTACCAATCCTGTGCATTTTTGAAAACTAGAGACCTAGGGGAATCCAAGATGGGGTGACTCGTGGGGCTCTGACCAGGTTCTGTTACCCAGAATCCTTTGCAAACCTCAAAAAGTGGCTAAAAAAACATGTTTTCCTCACATTTCGGTGACAGAAAGTTGTGGAATCTGAGAGGAGCCACAAATTTCCTTCCATCCAGCGTTCCCCCAACTCTCCCGATAAAAATGATACCTCACTTGTGTGGGTAGGCCTAGTGCCCGCGACAGGAAATGCCCCAAAACACAACGTGGACACATCCCATTTTTTGACAAAATACAAAGCTGTTTTTTGCAAAGTGCCTACCTGTAGATTTTGGCCTCTAGCTCCGCCGGCACATAGGGAAACCTACCAAACCTGTGCATTTTTGAAAACTAGAGTCCTAGGGGAATCCAAGATGGGGTGACTCGTGGGGCTCTGACCAGGTTCTTTTACCCAGAATCCTTTGCAAACCTCAAAAAGTGGCTAAACAAACAAGTTTTCCTTACATTTCGGTGACAGAAAGTTGTGGAATCTGAGAGGAGCCACAAATTTCCTTCCACCCAGCGTTCCCCCAAGTCTCCCGATAAAAATGATACCTCACTTGTGTGGGTAGGCCTAGCGCCCGCGACAGGAAATGCCCCAAAACACAACGTGGACACATCCCATTTTTTGACAAAATACAGAGCTGTTTTTTGCAAAGTGCCTACCTGTAGATTTTGGCCTCTAGCTCAGCCAGCACATAGGGAAACCTACCAAACCTGTGCATTTTTTTAAACTAGAGACCTAGGGGAATCCAAGATGGGGTGACTCGTGGGGCTCTGACCAGGTTCTGTTACCCAGAATCCTTTGCAAACCTCAAAAAGTGGCTAAAAAAACAAGTTTTCCTCACATTTCGGTGACAGAAAGTTGTGGAATCTGAGAGGAGCCACAAATTTCCTTCCACCCAGCGTTCCCCCAAGTCTCCCGATAAAAATGATACCTCACTTGTGTGGGTAGGCCTAGCGCCCGCGACAGGAAATGCCCCAAAACACAACGTGGACACATCCCATTTATTGATAAAATACAGAGCTGTTTTTTGCAAAGTGCCTACCTGTAGATTTTGGCCTCTAGCTCAGCCGGCACATAGGGAAACCTACCAAACCTGTGCATTTTTGAAAACTAGAGACCTAGGGGAATACAAGATGGGGTGACTCGTGGGGCTCTGACCAGGTTCTCTTACCCAGAATCCTTTGCAAACCTCAAAAAGTGGCTAAACAAACAAGTTTTCCTTACATTTCGGTGACAGAAATTTGTGGAATCTGAGAGGAGCCACAAATTTCCTTCCACCCAGCGTTCCCCCAAGTCTCCCGATAAAAATGATACCTCACTTGTGTGGGTTGGCCTAGCGCCCGCGACAGGAAATGCCCCAAAACACAACGTGGACACATCCCATTTTTTGACAAAATACAGAGCTGTTTTTTGCAAAGTGCCTACCTGTAGATTTTGGCCTCTAGCTCAGCCAGCACATAGGGAAACCTACCAATCCTGTGCATTTTTGAAAACTAGAGACCTAGGGGAATCCAAGATGGGGTGACTCGTGGGGCTCTGACCAGGTTCTGTTACCCAGAATCCTTTGCAAACCTCAAAAAGTGGCTAAAAAAACAAGTTTTCCTCACATTTCGGTGACAGAAAGTTGTGGAATCTGAGAGGAGCCACAAATTTCCTTCCACCCAGCGTTCCCCCAAGTCTCCCGATAAAAATGATACCTCACTTGTGTGGGTAGGCCTAGCGCCCGCGACAGGAAAAGCCCCAAAACACAACGTGGACACATCCCATTTTTTGACAAAATACAAAGCTGTTTTTTGCAAAGTGCCTACCTGTAGATTTTGGCCTCTAGCTCAGCCGGCACATAGGGAAACCTACCAAACCTGTGCATTTTTGAAAACTAGAGTCCTAGGGGAATCCAAGATGGGGTGACTCGTGGGGCTCTGACCAGGTTCTGTTACCCAGAATCCTTTGCAAACCTCAAGAAGTGGCTAAAAAAACAAGTTTTCCTCACATTTCGGTGACAGAAAGTTGTGGAATCTGAGAGGAGCCACAAATTTCCTTCCACCCAGCGTTCCCCCAAGTCTCCCGATAAAAATGATACCTCACTTGTGTGGGTAGGCCTAGCGCCCGCGACAGTAAATGCCCCAAAACACAACGTGGACACATCCCATTTTTTGACAAAATACAGAGCTGTTTTTTGCAAAGTGCCTACCTGTAGATTTTGGCCTCTAGCTCAGCCGGCACATAGGGAAAACTACCAAACCTGTGCATTTTTGAAAACTAGAGACCTAGGGGAATCCAAGATGGGGTGACTCGTGGGGCTCTGACCAGGTTCTGTTACCCAGAATCCTTTGCAAACCTCAAAAAGTGGCTAAAAAAACATGTTTTCCTCACATTTCGGTGACAGAAAGTTGTGGAATCTGAGAGGAGCCACAAATTTCCTTCCACCCAGCGTTCCCCCAAGTCTCCCGATAAAAATGATACCTCACTTGTGTGGGTAGGCCTAGCGCCCGCGACAGGAAATGCCCCAAAACACAACGTGGACACATCCCATTTTTTGACAAAATACAGAGCTGTTTTTTGCAAAGTGCCTACCTGTAGATTTTGGCCTCTAGCTCAGCCGGCACATAGGGAAACCTACCAAACCTGTGCATTTGTGAAAACTAGAGACCTAGGGGAATACAAGATGGGGTGACTCGTGGGGCTCTGACCAGGTTCTGTTACCCAGAATCCTTTGCAAACCTCAAAAAGTGGCTAAACAAACAAGTTTTCCTTACATTTCGGTGACAGAAAGTTGTGGAATCTGAGAGGAGCCACAAATTTCCTTCCACCCAGCGTTCCCCCAAGTCTCCCGATAAAAATGATACCTCACTTGTGTGGGTAGGCCTAGCGCCCGCGACAGGAAATGCCCCAAAACACAACGTGGACACATCCCATTTTTTGACAAAATACAGAGCTGTTTTTTGCAAAGTGCCTACCTGTAGATTTTGGCCTCTAGCTCAGCCAGCACATAGGGAAACCTACCAAACCTGTGCATTTTTTAAAACTAGAGACCTAGGGAAATCCAAGATGGGGTGACTCGTGGGGCTCTGACCAGGTTCTGTTACCCAGAATCCTTTGCAAACCTCAAAAAGTGGCTAAAAAAACAAGTTTTCCTCACATTTCGGTGACAGAAAGTTCTGGAATCTGAGAGGAGCCACAAATTTCCTTCCACCCAGCGTTCCCCCAAGTCTCCCGATAAAAATGATACCTCACTTGTGTGGGTAGGCCTAGCGCCCGCGACAGGAAATGCCCCAAAACACAACGTGGACACATCCCATTTTTTGACAAAATACAGAGCTGTTTTTTGCAAAGTGCCTACCTGTAGAGTTTGGCCTCTAGCTCAGCCGGCACATAGGGAAACCTACCAAACCTGTGCATTTTTGAAAACTCGAGACCTAGGGGAATCCAAGATGGGGTGACTTGCGGGGCTCTGACCAGGTTCTGTTACCCAGAATCCTTTGCAAACCTCAAAAAGTGGCTAAAAAAACAAGTTTTCCTCACATTTCGGTGACAGAAAGTTCTGAAATCTGAGAGGAGCCACAAATTTCCTTCCACCCAGCGTTCCCCCAAGTCTCCCGATAAAAATGATACCTCACTTGTGTGGGTAGGCCTAGCGCCCGCGACAGGAAATGCCCCAAAACACAACATGGACACATCCCATTTTTTGCCAAAATACAGAGCTGTTTTTTGCAAAGTGCCTACCTGTAGAGTTTGGCCTCTAGCTCAGCCGGCACATAGGGAAACCTACCAAACCTGTGCATTTGTGAAAACTAGAGACCTAGGGGAATACAAGATGGGGTGACTCGTGGGGCTCTGACCAGGTTCTGTTACCCAGAATCCTTTGCAAACCTCAAAAAGTGGCTAAAAAAACAAGTTTTCCTCACATTTCGGTGACAGAAAGTTGTGGAATCTGAGAGGAGCCACAAATTTCCTTCCACCCAGCGTTCCCCCAAGTCTCCCGATAAAAATGATACCTCACTTGTGTGGGTAGGCCTAGCGCCCGCGACAGGAAATGCCCCAAAACACAACGTGGACACATCCCATTTTTTGACAAAATACAGAGCTGTTTTTTGCAAAGTGCCTACCTGTAGATTTTGGCCTCTAGCTCAGCCGGCACATAGGGAAACCTACCAAACCTGTGCATTTTTGAAAATTAGAGACCTAGGGGAATCCAAGATGGGGTGACTCGTGGGGCTCTGACCAGGTTCTTTTACCCAGAATCCTTTGCAAACCTCAAAAAGTGGCTAAACAAACAAGTTTTCCTTACATTTCGGTGACAGAAAGTTGTGGAATCTGAGAGGAGCCACAAATTTCCTTCCACCCAGCTTTCCCCCAAGTCTCCCGATAAAAATGATACCTCACTTGTGTGGGTAGGCCTAGCGCCCGCGACAGGAAATGCCCCAAAACACAACGTGGACACATCCCATTTTTTGACAAAATACAGAGCTGTTTTTTGCAAAGTGCCTACCTGTAGATTTTGGCCTCTAGCTCAGCCAGCACATAGGGAAACCTACCAAACCTGTGCATTTTTTTAAACTAGAGACCTAGGGGAATCCAAGATGGGGTGACTCGTGGGGCTCTGACCAGGTTCTGTTACCCAGAATCCTTTGCAAACCTCAAAAAGTGACAAAAAAACAAGTTTTCCTCACATTTCGGTGACAGAAAGTTGTGGAATCTGAGAGGAGCCACAAATTTCCTTCCACCCAGCGTTCCCCCAAGTCTCCCGATAAAAATGATACCTCACTTGTGTGGGTAGGCCTAGCGCCCGCGACAGGAAATGCCCCAAAACACAACGTGGACACATCCCATTTATTGATAAAATACTGAGCTGTTTTTTGCAAAGTGCCTACCTGTAGATTTTGGCCTCTAGCTCAGCCGGCACATAGGGAAACCTACCAAACCTGTGCATTTTTGAAAACTAGAGACCTAGGGGAATACAAGATGGGGTGACTCGTGGGGCTCTGACCAGGTTCTCTTACCCAGAATCCTTTGCAAACCTCAAAAAGTGGCTAAACAAACAAGTTTTCCTTACATTTCGGTGACAGAAATTTGTGGAATCTGAGTGGAGCCACAAATTTCCTTCCCCCCAGCGTTCCCCCAAGTCTCCCGATAAAAATGATACCTCACTTGTGTGGGTTGGCCTAGCGCCCGCGACAGGAAATGCCCCAAAACACAACGTGGACACATCCCATTTTTTGACAAAATACAGAGCTGTTTTTTGCAAAGTGCCTACCTGTAGATTTTGGCCTCTAGCTCAGCCAGCACATAGGGAAACCTACCAATCCTGTGCATTTTTGAAAACTAGAGACCTAGGGGAATCCAAGATGGGGTGACTCGTGGGGCTCTGACCAGGTTCTGTTACCCAGAATCCTTTGCAAACCTCAAAAAGTGGCTAAAAAAACATGTTTTCCTCACATTTCGGTGACAGAAAGTTGTGGAATCTGAGAGGAGCCACAAATTTCCTTCCATCCAGCGTTCCCCCAACTCTCCCGATAAAAATGATACCTCACTTGTGTGGGTAGGCCTAGTGCCCGCGACAGGAAATGCCCCAAAACACAACGTGGACACATCCCATTTTTTGACAAAATACAAAGCTGTTTTTTGCAAAGTGCCTACCTGTAGATTTTGGCCTCTAGCTCCGCCGGCACATAGGGAAACCTACCAAACCTGTGCATTTTTGAAAACTAGAGTCCTAGGGGAATCCAAGATGGGGTGACTCGTGGGGCTCTGACCAGGTTCTTTTACCCAGAATCCTTTGCAAACCTCAAAAAGTGGCTAAACAAACAAGTTTTCCTTACATTTCGGTGACAGAAAGTTGTGGAATCTGAGAGGAGCCACAAATTTCCTTCCACCCAGCGTTCCCCCAAGTCTCCCGATAAAAATGATACCTCACTTCTGTGGGTAGGCCTAGCGCCCGCGACAGGAAATGCCCCAAAACACAACGTGGACACATCCCATTTTTTGACAAAATACAGAGCTGTTTTTTGCAAAGTGCCTACCTGTAGATTTTGGCCTCTAGCTCAGCCAGCACATAGGGAAACCTACCAAACCTGTGCATTTTTTTAAACTAGAGACCTAGGGGAATCCAAGATGGGGTGACTCGTGGGGCTCTGACCAGGTTCTGTTACCCAGAATCCTTTGCAAACCTCAAAAAGTGGCTAAAAAAACAAGTTTTCCTCACATTTCGGTGACAGAAAGTTGTGGAATCTGAGAGGAGCCACAAATTTCCTTCCACCCAGCGTTCCCCCAAGTCTCCCGATAAAAATGATACCTCACTTGTGTGGGTAGGCCTAGCGCCCGCGACAGGAAATGCCCCAAAACACAACGTGGACACATCCCATTTATTGATAAAATACAGAGCTGTTTTTTGCAAAGTGCCTACCTGTAGATTTTGGCCTCTAGCTCAGCCGGCACATAGGGAAACCTACCAAACCTGTGCATTTTTGAAAACTAGAGACCTAGGGGAATACAAGATGGGGTGACTCGTGGGGCTCTGACCAGGTTCTGTTACCCAGAATCCTTTGCAAACCTCAAAAAGTGGCTAAAAAAACATGTTTTCCTCACATTTCGGTGACAGAAATTTGTGGAATCTGAGAGGAGCCACAAATTTCCTTCCACCCAGCGTTCCCCCAAGTCTCCCGATAAAAATGATACCTCACTTGTGTGGGTTGGCCTAGCGCCCGCGACAGGAAATGCCCCAAAACACAACGTGGACACATCCCATTTTTTGACAAAATACAGAGCTGTTTTTTGCAAAGTGCCTACCTGTAGATTTTGGCCTCTAGCTCAGCCAGCACATAGGGAAACCTACCAATCCTGTGCATTTTTGAAAACTAGAGACCTAGGGGAATCCAAGATGGGGTGACTCGTGGGGCTCTGACCAGGTTCTGTTACCCAGAATCCTTTGCAAACCTCAAAAAGTGGCTAAAAAAACAAGTTTTCCTCACATTTCGGTGACAGAAAGTTGTGGAATCTGAGAGGAGCCACAAATTTCCTTCCACCCAACGTTCCCCCAAGTCTCCCGATAAAAATGATACCTCACTTGTGTGGGTAGGCCTAGCGCCCGCGACAGGAAAAGCCCCAAAACACAACGTGGACACATCCCATTTTTTGACAAAATACAAAGCTGTTTTTTGCAAAGTGCCTACCTGTAGATTTTGGCCTCTAGCTCAGCCGGCACATAGGGAAACCTACCAAACCTGTGCATTTTTGAAAACTAGAGTCCTAGGGGAATCCAAGATGGGGTGACTCGTGGGGCTCTGACCAGGTTCTGTTACCCAGAATCCTTTGCAAACCTCAAGAAGTGGCTAAAAAAACAAGTTTTCCTCACATTTCGGTGACAGAAAGTTGTGGAATCTGAGAGGAGCCACAAATTTCCTTCCACCCAGCGTTCCCCCAAGTCTCCCGATAAAAATGATACCTCACTTGTGTGGGTAGGCCTAGTGCCCGCGACAGTAAATGCCCCAAAACACAACGTGGACACATCCCATTTTTTGACAAAATACAGAGCTGTTTTTTGCAAAGTGCCTACCTGTAGATTTTGGCCTCTAGCTCAGCCGGCACATAGGGAAAACTACCAAACCTGTGCATTTTTGAAAACTAGAGACCTAGGGGAATCCAAGATGGGGTGACTCGTGGGGCTCTGACCAGGTTCTGTTACCCAGAATCCTTTGCAAACCTCAAAAAGTGGCTAAAAAAACATGTTTTCCTCACATTTCGGTGACAGAAAGTTGTGGAATCTGAGAGGAGCCACAAATTTCCTTCCACCCAGCGTTCCCCCAAGTCTCCCGATAAAAATGATACCTCACTTGTGTGGGTAGGCCTAGCGCCCGCGACAGGAAATGCCCCAAAACACAACGTGGACACATCCCATTTTTTGACAAAATACAGAGCTGTTTTTTGCAAAGTGCCTACCTGTAGATTTTGGCCTCTAGCTCAGCCGGCACATAGGGAAACCTACCAAACCTGTGCATTTGTGAAAACTAGAGACCTAGGGGAATACAAGATGGGGTGACTCGTGGGGCTCTGACCAGGTTCTGTTACCCAGAATCCTTTGCAAACCTCAAAAAGTGGCTAAACAAACAAGTTTTCCTTACATTTCGGTGACAGAAAGTTGTGGAATCTGAGAGGAGCCACAAATTTCCTTCCACCCAGCGTTCCCCCAAGTCTCCCGATAAAAATGATACCTCACTTGTGTGGGTAGGCCTAGCGCCCGCGACAGGAAATGCCCCAAAACACAACGTGGACACATCCCATTTTTTGACAAAATACAGAGCTGTTTTTTGCAAAGTGCCTACCTGTAGATTTTGGCCTCTAGCTCAGCCAGCACATAGGGAAACCTACCAAACCTGTGCATTTTTTAAAACTAGAGACCTAGGGAAATCCAAGATGGGGTGACTCGTGGGGCTCTGACCAGGTTCTGTTACCCAGAATCCTTTGCAAACCTCAAAAAGTGGCTAAAAAAACAAGTTTTCCTCACATTTCGGTGACAGAAAGTTCTGGAATCTGAGAGGAGCCACAAATTTCCTTCCACCCAGCGTTCCCCCAAGTCTCCCGATAAAAATGATACCTCACTTGTGTGGGTAGGCCTAGCGCCCGCGACAGGAAATGCCCCAAAACACAACGTGGACACATCCCATTTTTTGACAAAATACAGAGCTGTTTTTTGCAAAGTGCCTACCTGTAGAGTTTGGCCTCTAGCTCAGCCGGCACATAGGGAAACCTACCAAACCTGTGCATTTTTGAAAACTCGAGACCTAGGGGAATCCAAGATGGGGTGACTTGCGGGGCTCTGACCAGGTTCTGTTACCCAGAATCCTTTGCAAACCTCAAAAAGTGGCTAAAAAAACAAGTTTTCCTCACATTTCGGTGACAGAAAGTTCTGAAATCTGAGAGGAGCCACAAATTTCCTTCCACCCAGCGTTCCCCCAAGTCTCCCGATAAAAATGATACCTCACTTGTGTGGGTAGGCCTAGCGCCCGCGACAGGAAATGCCCCAAAACACAACATGGACACATCCCATTTTTTGCCAAAATACAGAGCTGTTTTTTGCAAAGTGCCTACCTGTAGAGTTTGGCCTCTAGCTCAGCCGGCACATAGGGAAACCTACCAAACCTGTGCATTTGTGAAAACTAGAGACCTAGGGGAATACAAGATGGGGTGACTCGTGGGGCTCTGACCAGGTTCTGTTACCCAGAATCCTTTGCAAACCTCAAAAAGTGGCTAAAAAAACAAGTTTTCCTCACATTTCGGTGACAGAAAGTTGTGGAATCTGAGAGGAGCCACAAATTTCCTTCCACCCAGCGTTCCCCCAAGTCTCCCGATAAAAATGATACCTCACTTGTGTGGGTAGGCCTAGCGCCCGCGACAGGAAATGCCCCAAAACACAACGTGGACACATCCCATTTTTTGCCAAAATACAGAGCTGTTTTTTGCAAAGTGCCTACCTGTAGATTTTGGCCTCTAGCTCAGCCGGCACATAGGGAAACCTACCAAACCTGTGCATTTTTGAAAATTAGAGACCTAGGGGAATCCAAGATGGGGTGACTCGTGGGGCTCTGACCAGGTTCTTTTACCCAGAATCCTTTGCAAACCTCAAAAAGTGGCTAAACAAACAAGTTTTCCTTACATTTCGGTGACAGAAAGTTGTGGAATCTGAGAGGAGCCACAAATTTCCTTCCACCCAGCGTTCCCCCAAGTCTCCCGATAAAAATGATACCTCACTTGTGTGGGTAGGCCTAGCGCCCGCGACAGGAAATGCCCCAAAACACAACGTGGACACATCCCATTTTTTGACAAAATACAGAGCTGTTTTTTGCAAAGTGCCTACCTGTAGATTTTGGCCTCTAGCTCAGCCAGCACATAGGGAAACCTACCAAACCTGTGCATTTTTTTAAACTAGAGACCTAGGGGAATCCAAGATGGGGTGACTCGTGGGGCTCTGACCAGGTTCTGTTACCCAGAATCCTTTGCAAACCTCAAAAAGTGGCTAAAAAAACAAGTTTTCCTCACATTTCGGTGACAGAAAGTTGTGGAATCTGAGAGGAGCCACAAATTTCCTTCCACCCAGCGTTCCCCCAAGTCTCCCGATAAAAATGATACCTCACTTGTGTGGGTAGGCCTAGCGCCCGCGACAGGAAATGCCCCAAAACACAACGTGGACACATCCCATTTATTGATAAAATACAGAGCTGTTTTTTGCAAAGTGCCTACCTGTAGATTTTGGCCTCTAGCTCAGCCGGCACATAGGGAAACCTACCAAACCTGTGCATTTTTGAAAACTAGAGACCTAGGGGAATACAAGATGGGGTGACTCGTGGGGCTCTGACCAGGTTCTCTTACCCAGAATCCTTTGCAAACCTCAAAAAGTGGCTAAACAAACAAGTTTTCCTTACATTTCGGTGACAGAAATTTGTGGAATCTGAGTGGAGCCACAAATTTCCTTCCACCCAGCGTTCCCCCAAGTCTCCCGATAAAAATGATACCTCACTTGTGTGGGTTGGCCTAGCGCCCGCGACAGGAAATGCCCCAAAACACAACGTGGACACATCCCATTTTTTGACAAAATACAGAGCTGTTTTTTGCAAAGTGCCTACCTGTAGATTTTGGCCTCTAGCTCAGCCAGCACATAGGGAAACCTACCAATCCTGTGCATTTTTGAAAACTAGAGACCTAGGGGAATCCAAGATGGGGTGACTCGTGGGGCTCTGACCAGGTTCTGTTACCCAGAATCCTTTGCAAACCTCAAAAAGTGGCTAAAAAAACATGTTTTCCTCACATTTCGGTGACAGAAAGTTGTGGAATCTGAGAGGAGCCACAAATTTCCTTCCACCCAGCGTTCCCCCAACTCTCCCGATAAAAATGATACCTCACTTGTGTGGGTAGGCCTAGCGCCCGCGACAGGAAATGCCCCAAAACACAACGTGGACACATCCCATTTTTTGACAAAATACAGAGCTGTTTTTTGCAAAGTGCCTACCTGTAGATTTTGGCCTCTAGCTCAGCCGGCACATAGGGAAACCTACCAAACCTGTGCATTTTTGAAAACTAGAGACCTAGGGGAATCCAAGATGGGGTGACTCGTGGGGCTCTGACCAGGTTCTGTTACCCAGAATCCTTTGCAAACCTCAAAAAGTGGCTAAAAAAACAAGTTTTCCTCACATTTCGGTGACAGAAAGTTGTGGAATCTGAGAGGAGCCACAAATTTCCTTCCACCCAGCGTTCCCCCAAGTCTCCCGATAAAAATGATACCTCACTTGTGTGGGTAGGCCTAGCGCCCGCGACAGGAAATGCCCCAAAACACAACGTGGACACATCCCATTTTTTGACAAAATACAAAGCTGTTTTTTGCAAAGTGCCTACCTGTAGATTTTGGCCTCTAGCTCAGCCGGCACATAGGGAAACCTACCAAACCTGTGCATTTTTTAAAACTAGAGTCCTAGGGGAATACAAGATGGGGTGACTCGTGGGGCTCTGTCCAGGTTCTGTTACCCAGAATCCTTTGCAAACCTCAAGAAGTGGCTAAAAAAACAAGTTTTCCTCACATTTCGGTGACAGAAAGTTGTGGAATCTGAGAGGAGCCACAAATTTCCTTCCACCCAGCGTTCCCCCAAGTCTCCCGATAAAAATGATACCTCACTTGTGTGGGTAGGCCTAGCGCCCGCAACAGTAAATGCCCCAAAACACAACGTGGACACATCCCATTTTTTGACAAAATACAGAGCTGTTTTTTGCAAAGTGCCTACCTGTAGATTTTGGCCTCTAGCTCAGCCGGCACATAGGGAAACCTACCAAACCTGTGCATTTTTGAAAACTAGAGACCTAGGGGAATCCAAGATGGGGTGACTCGTGGGGCTCTGACCAGGTTCTGTTACCCAGAATCCTTTGCAAACCTCAAAAAGTGGCTAAAAAAACATGTTTTCCTCACATTTCGGTGACAGAAAGTTGTGGAATCTGAGAGGAGCCACAAATTTCCTTCCACCCAGCGTTCCCCCAAGTCTCCCGATAAAAATGATACCTCACTTGTGTGGGTAGGCCTAGCGCCCGTGACAGGAAATGCCCCAAAACACAACGTGGACACATCCCATTTTTTGACAAAATACAGAGCTGTTTTTTGCAAAGTGCCTACCTGTAGATTTTGGCCTCTAGCTCAGCCGGCACATAGGGAAACCTACCAAACCTGTGCATTTTTGAAAACTAGAGTCCTAGGGGAATCCAAGATGGGGTGACTCGTGGGGCTCTGTCCAGGTTCTGTTACCCAGAATCCTTTGCAAACCTCAAGAAGTGGCTAAAAAAACAAGTTTTCCTCACATTTCGGTGACAGAAAGTTGTGGAATCTGAGAGGAGCCACAAATTTCCTTCCACCCAGCGTTCCCCCAAGTCTCCCGATAAAAATGATACCTCACTTGTGTGGGTTGGCCTAGCGCCCGCGACAGGAAATGCCCCAAAACACAACGTGGACACATCCCATTTTTTGACAAAATACAGAGCTGTTTTTTGCAAAGTGCCTACCTGTAGATTTTGGCCTCTAGCTCAGCCAGCACATAGGGAAACCTACCAATCCTGTGCATTTTTGAAAACTAGAGACCTAGGGGAATCCAAGATGGGGTGACTCGTGGGGCTCTGACCAGGTTCTGTTACCCAGAATCCTTTGCAAACCTCAAAAAGTGGCTAAAAAAACATGTTTTCCTCACATTTCGGTGACAGAAAGTTGTGGAATCTGAGAGGAGCCACAAATTTCCTTCCATCCAGCGTTCCCCCAACTCTCCCGATAAAAATGATACCTCACTTGTGTGGGTAGGCCTAGTGCCCGCGACAGGAAATGCCCCAAAACACAACGTGGACACATCCCATTTTTTGACAAAATACAAAGCTGTTTTTTGCAAAGTGCCTACCTGTAGATTTTGGCCTCTAGCTCCGCCGGCACATAGGGAAACCTACCAAACCTGTGCATTTTTGAAAACTAGAGTCCTAGGGGAATCCAAGATGGGGTGACTCGTGGGGCTCTGACCAGGTTCTTTTACCCAGAATCCTTTGCAAACCTCAAAAAGTGGCTAAACAAACAAGTTTTCCTTACATTTCGGTGACAGAAAGTTGTGGAATCTGAGAGGAGCCACAAATTTCCTTCCACCCAGCGTTCCCCCAAGTCTCCCGATAAAAATGATACCTCACTTGTGTGGGTAGGCCTAGCGCCCGCGACAGGAAATGCCCCAAAACACAACGTGGACACATCCCATTTTTTGACAAAATACAGAGCTGTTTTTTGCAAAGTGCCTACCTGTAGATTTTGGCCTCTAGCTCAGCCAGCACATAGGGAAACCTACCAAACCTGTGCATTTTTTTAAACTAGAGACCTAGGGGAATCCAAGATGGGGTGACTCGTGGGGCTCTGACCAGGTTCTGTTACCCAGAATCCTTTGCAAACCTCAAAAAGTGGCTAAAAAAACAAGTTTTCCTCACATTTCGGTGACAGAAAGTTGTGGAATCTGAGAGGAGCCACAAATTTCCTTCCACCCAGCGTTCCCCCAAGTCTCCCGATAAAAATGATACCTCACTTGTGTGGGTAGGCCTAGCGCCCGCGACAGGAAATGCCCCAAAACACAACGTGGACACATCCCATTTATTGATAAAATACAGAGCTGTTTTTTGCAAAGTGCCTACCTGTAGATTTTGGCCTCTAGCTCAGCCGGCACATAGGGAAACCTACCAAACCTGTGCATTTTTGAAAACTAGAGACCTAGGGGAATACAAGATGGGGTGACTCGTGGGGCTCTGACCAGGTTCTCTTACCCAGAATCCTTTGCAAACCTCAAAAAGTGGCTAAACAAACAAGTTTTCCTTACATTTCGGTGACAGAAATTTGTGGAATCTGAGAGGAGCCACAAATTTCCTTCCACCCAGCGTTCCCCCAAGTCTCCCGATAAAAATGATACCTCACTTGTGTGGGTTGGCCTAGCGCCCGCGACAGGAAATGCCCCAAAACACAACGTGGACACATCCCATTTTTTGACAAAATACAGAGCTGTTTTTTGCAAAGTGCCTACCTGTAGATTTTGGCCTCTAGCTCAGCCAGCACATAGGGAAACCTACCAATCCTGTGCATTTTTGAAAACTAGAGACCTAGGGGAATCCAAGATGGGGTGACTCGTGGGGCTCTGACCAGGTTCTGTTACCCAGAATCCTTTGCAAACCTCAAAAAGTGGCTAAAAAAACAAGTTTTCCTCACATTTCGGTGACAGAAAGTTGTGGAATCTGAGAGGAGCCACAAATTTCCTTCCACCCAGCGTTCCCCCAAGTCTCCCGATAAAAATGATACCTCACTTGTGTGGGTAGGCCTAGCGCCCGCGACAGGAAAAGCCCCAAAACACAACGTGGACACATCCCATTTTTTGACAAAATACAAAGCTGTTTTTTGCAAAGTGCCTACCTGTAGATTTTGGCCTCTAGCTCAGCCGGCACATAGGGAAACCTACCAAACCTGTGCATTTTTGAAAACTAGAGTCCTAGGGGAATCCAAGATGGGGTGACTCGTGGGGCTCTGACCAGGTTCTGTTACCCAGAATCCTTTGCAAACCTCAAGAAGTGGCTAAAAAAACAAGTTTTCCTCACATTTCGGTGACAGAAAGTTGTGGAATCTGAGAGGAGCCACAAATTTCCTTCCACCCAGCGTTCCCCCAAGTCTCCCGATAAAAATGATACCTCACTTGTGTGGGTAGGCCTAGCGCCCGCGACAGTAAATGCCCCAAAACACAACGTGGACACATCCCATTTTTTGACAAAATACAGAGCTGTTTTTTGCAAAGTGCCTACCTGTAGATTTTGGCCTCTAGCTCAGCCGGCACATAGGGAAAACTACCAAACCTGTGCATTTTTGAAAACTAGAGACCTAGGGGAATCCAAGATGGGGTGACTCGTGGGGCTCTGACCAGGTTCTGTTACCCAGAATCCTTTGCAAACCTCAAAAAGTGGCTAAAAAAACATGTTTTCCTCACATTTCGGTGACAGAAAGTTGTGGAATCTGAGAGGAGCCACAAATTTCCTTCCACCCAGCGTTCCCCCAAGTCTCCCGATAAAAATGATACCTCACTTGTGTGGGTAGGCCTAGCGCCCGCGACAGGAAATGCCCCAAAACACAACGTGGACACATCCCATTTTTTGACAAAATACAGAGCTGTTTTTTGCAAAGTGCCTACCTGTAGATTTTGGCCTCTAGCTCAGCCGGCACATAGGGAAACCTACCAAACCTGTGCATTTGTGAAAACTAGAGACCTAGGGGAATACAAGATGGGGTGACTCGTGGGGCTCTGACCAGGTTCTGTTACCCAGAATCCTTTGCAAACCTCAAAAAGTGGCTAAACAAACAAGTTTTCCTTACATTTCGGTGACAGAAAGTTGTGGAATCTGAGAGGAGCCACAAATTTCCTTCCACCCAGCGTTCCCCCAAGTCTCCCGATAAAAATGATACCTCACTTGTGTGGGTAGGCCTAGCGCCCGCGACAGGAAATGCCCCAAAACACAACGTGGACACATCCCATTTTTTGACAAAATACAGAGCTGTTTTTTGCAAAGTGCCTACCTGTAGATTTTGGCCTCTAGCTCAGCCAGCACATAGGGAAACCTACCAAACCTGTGCATTTTTTAAAACTAGAGACCTAGGGAAATCCAAGATGGGGTGACTCGTGGGGCTCTGACCAGGTTCTGTTACCCAGAATCCTTTGCAAACCTCAAAAAGTGGCTAAAAAAACAAGTTTTCCTCACATTTCGGTGACAGAAAGTTCTGGAATCTGAGAGGAGCCACAAATTTCCTTCCACCCAGCGTTCCCCCAAGTCTCCCGATAAAAATGATACCTCACTTGTGTGGGTAGGCCTAGCGCCCGCGACAGGAAATGCCCCAAAACACAACGTGGACACATCCCATTTTTTGACAAAATACAGAGCTGTTTTTTGCAAAGTGCCTACCTGTAGAGTTTGGCCTCTAGCTCAGCCGGCACATAGGGAAACCTACCAAACCTGTGCATTTTTGAAAACTCGAGACCTAGGGGAATCCAAGATGGGGTGACTTGCGGGGCTCTGACCAGGTTCTGTTACCCAGAATCCTTTGCAAACCTCAAAAAGTGGCTAAAAAAACAAGTTTTCCTCACATTTCGGTGACAGAAAGTTCTGAAATCTGAGAGGAGCCACAAATTTCCTTCCACCCAGCGTTCCCCCAAGTCTCCCGATAAAAATGATACCTCACTTGTGTGGGTAGGCCTAGCGCCCGCGACAGGAAATGCCCCAAAACACAACATGGACACATCCCATTTTTTGCCAAAATACAGAGCTGTTTTTTGCAAAGTGCCTACCTGTAGAGTTTGGCCTCTAGCTCAGCCGGCACATAGGGAAACCTACCAAACCTGTGCATTTGTGAAAACTAGAGACCTAGGGGAATACAAGATGGGGTGACTCGTGGGGCTCTGACCAGGTTCTGTTACCCAGAATCCTTTGCAAACCTCAAAAAGTGGCTAAAAAAACAAGTTTTCCTCACATTTCGGTGACAGAAAGTTGTGGAATCTGAGAGGAGCCACAAATTTCCTTCCACCCAGCGTTCCCCCAAGTCTCCCGATAAAAATGATACCTCACTTGTGTGGGTAGGCCTAGCGCCCGCGACAGGAAATGCCCCAAAACACAACGTGGACACATCCCATTTTTTGACAAAATACAGAGCTGTTTTTTGCAAAGTGCCTACCTGTAGATTTTGGCCTCTAGCTCAGCCGGCACATAGGGAAACCTACCAAACCTGTGCATTTTTGAAAATTAGAGACCTAGGGGAATCCAAGATGGGGTGACTCGTGGGGCTCTGACCAGGTTCTTTTACCCAGAATCCTTTGCAAACCTCAAAAAGTGGCTAAACAAACAAGTTTTCCTTACATTTCGGTGACAGAAAGTTGTGGAATCTGAGAGGAGCCACAAATTTCCTTCCACCCAGCTTTCCCCCAAGTCTCCCGATAAAAATGATACCTCACTTGTGTGGGTAGGCCTAGCGCCCGCGACAGGAAATGCCCCAAAACACAACGTGGACACATCCCATTTTTTGACAAAATACAGAGCTGTTTTTTGCAAAGTGCCTACCTGTAGATTTTGGCCTCTAGCTCAGCCAGCACATAGGGAAACCTACCAAACCTGTGCATTTTTTTAAACTAGAGACCTAGGGGAATCCAAGATGGGGTGACTCGTGGGGCTCTGACCAGGTTCTGTTACCCAGAATCCTTTGCAAACCTCAAAAAGTGGCTAAAAAAACAAGTTTTCCTCACATTTCGGTGACAGAAAGTTGTGGAATCTGAGAGGAGCCACAAATTTCCTTCCACCCAGCGTTCCCCCAAGTCTCCCGATAAAAATGATACCTCACTTGTGTGGGTAGGCCTAGCGCCCGCGACAGGAAATGCCCCAAAACACAACGTGGACACATCCCATTTATTGATAAAATACTGAGCTGTTTTTTGCAAAGTGCCTACCTGTAGATTTTGGCCTCTAGCTCAGCCGGCACATAGGGAAACCTACCAAACCTGTGCATTTTTGAAAACTAGAGACCTAGGGGAATACAAGATGGGGTGACTCGTGGGGCTCTGACCAGGTTCTCTTACCCAGAATCCTTTGCAAACCTCAAAAAGTGGCTAAACAAACAAGTTTTCCTTACATTTCGGTGACAGAAATTTGTGGAATCTGAGTGGAGCCACAAATTTCCTTCCCCCCAGCGTTCCCCCAAGTCTCCCGATAAAAATGATACCTCACTTGTGTGGGTTGGCCTAGCGCCCGCGACAGGAAATGCCCCAAAACACAACGTGGACACATCCCATTTTTTGACAAAATACAGAGCTGTTTTTTGCAAAGTGCCTACCTGTAGATTTTGGCCTCTAGCTCAGCCAGCACATAGGGAAACCTACCAATCCTGTGCATTTTTGAAAACTAGAGACCTAGGGGAATCCAAGATGGGGTGACTCGTGGGGCTCTGACCAGGTTCTGTTACCCAGAATCCTTTGCAAACCTCAAAAAGTGGCTAAAAAAACATGTTTTCCTCACATTTCGGTGACAGAAAGTTGTGGAATCTGAGAGGAGCCACAAATTTCCTTCCATCCAGCGTTCCCCCAACTCTCCCGATAAAAATGATACCTCACTTGTGTGGGTAGGCCTAGTGCCCGCGACAGGAAATGCCCCAAAACACAACGTGGACACATCCCATTTTTTGACAAAATACAAAGCTGTTTTTTGCAAAGTGCCTACCTGTAGATTTTGGCCTCTAGCTCCGCCGGCACATAGGGAAACCTACCAAACCTGTGCATTTTTGAAAACTAGAGTCCTAGGGGAATCCAAGATGGGGTGACTCGTGGGGCTCTGACCAGGTTCTTTTACCCAGAATCCTTTGCAAACCTCAAAAAGTGGCTAAACAAACAAGTTTTCCTTACATTTCGGTGACAGAAAGTTGTGGAATCTGAGAGGAGCCACAAATTTCCTTCCACCCAGCGTTCCCCCAAGTCTCCCGATAAAAATGATACCTCACTTCTGTGGGTAGGCCTAGCGCCCGCGACAGGAAATGCCCCAAAACACAACGTGGACACATCCCATTTTTTGACAAAATACAGAGCTGTTTTTTGCAAAGTGCCTACCTGTAGATTTTGGCCTCTAGCTCAGCCAGCACATAGGGAAACCTACCAAACCTGTGCATTTTTTTAAACTAGAGACCTAGGGGAATCCAAGATGGGGTGACTCGTGGGGCTCTGACCAGGTTCTGTTACCCAGAATCCTTTGCAAACCTCAAAAAGTGGCTAAAAAAACAAGTTTTCCTCACATTTCGGTGACAGAAAGTTGTGGAATCTGAGAGGAGCCACAAATTTCCTTCCACCCAGCGTTCCCCCAAGTCTCCCGATAAAAATGATACCTCACTTGTGTGGGTAGGCCTAGCGCCCGCGACAGGAAATGCCCCAAAACACAACGTGGACACATCCCATTTATTGATAAAATACAGAGCTGTTTTTTGCAAAGTGCCTACCTGTAGATTTTGGCCTCTAGCTCAGCCGGCACATAGGGAAACCTACCAAACCTGTGCATTTTTGAAAACTAGAGACCTAGGGGAATACAAGATGGGGTGACTCGTGGGGCTCTGACCAGGTTCTGTTACCCAGAATCCTTTGCAAACCTCAAAAAGTGGCTAAAAAAACATGTTTTCCTCACATTTCGGTGACAGAAATTTGTGGAATCTGAGAGGAGCCACAAATTTCCTTCCACCCAGCGTTCCCCCAAGTCTCCCGATAAAAATGATACCTCACTTGTGTGGGTTGGCCTAGCGCCCGCGACAGGAAATGCCCCAAAACACAACGTGGACACATCCCATTTTTTGACAAAATACAGAGCTGTTTTTTGCAAAGTGCCTACCTGTAGATTTTGGCCTCTAGCTCAGCCAGCACATAGGGAAACCTACCAATCCTGTGCATTTTTGAAAACTAGAGACCTAGGGGAATCCAAGATGGGGTGACTCGTGGGGCTCTGACCAGGTTCTGTTACCCAGAATCCTTTGCAAACCTCAAAAAGTGGCTAAAAAAACAAGTTTTCCTCACATTTCGGTGACAGAAAGTTGTGGAATCTGAGAGGAGCCACAAATTTCCTTCCACCCAACGTTCCCCCAAGTCTCCCGATAAAAATGATACCTCACTTGTGTGGGTAGGCCTAGCGCCCGCGACAGGAAAAGCCCCAAAACACAACGTGGACACATCCCATTTTTTGACAAAATACAAAGCTGTTTTTTGCAAAGTGCCTACCTGTAGATTTTGGCCTCTAGCTCAGCCGGCACATAGGGAAACCTACCAAACCTGTGCATTTTTGAAAACTAGAGTCCTAGGGGAATCCAAGATGGGGTGACTCGTGGGGCTCTGACCAGGTTCTGTTACCCAGAATCCTTTGCAAACCTCAAGAAGTGGCTAAAAAAACAAGTTTTCCTCACATTTCGGTGACAGAAAGTTGTGGAATCTGAGAGGAGCCACAAATTTCCTTCCACCCAGCGTTCCCCCAAGTCTCCCGATAAAAATGATACCTCACTTGTGTGGGTAGGCCTAGTGCCCGCGACAGTAAATGCCCCAAAACACAACGTGGACACATCCCATTTTTTGACAAAATACAGAGCTGTTTTTTGCAAAGTGCCTACCTGTAGATTTTGGCCTCTAGCTCAGCCGGCACATAGGGAAAACTACCAAACCTGTGCATTTTTGAAAACTAGAGACCTAGGGGAATCCAAGATGGGGTGACTCGTGGGGCTCTGACCAGGTTCTGTTACCCAGAATCCTTTGCAAACCTCAAAAAGTGGCTAAAAAAACATGTTTTCCTCACATTTCGGTGACAGAAAGTTGTGGAATCTGAGAGGAGCCACAAATTTCCTTCCACCCAGCGTTCCCCCAAGTCTCCCGATAAAAATGATACCTCACTTGTGTGGGTAGGCCTAGCGCCCGCGACAGGAAATGCCCCAAAACACAACGTGGACACATCCCATTTTTTGACAAAATACAGAGCTGTTTTTTGCAAAGTGCCTACCTGTAGATTTTGGCCTCTAGCTCAGCCGGCACATAGGGAAACCTACCAAACCTGTGCATTTGTGAAAACTAGAGACCTAGGGGAATACAAGATGGGGTGACTCGTGGGGCTCTGACCAGGTTCTGTTACCCAGAATCCTTTGCAAACCTCAAAAAGTGGCTAAACAAACAAGTTTTCCTTACATTTCGGTGACAGAAAGTTGTGGAATCTGAGAGGAGCCACAAATTTCCTTCCACCCAGCGTTCCCCCAAGTCTCCCGATAAAAATGATACCTCACTTGTGTGGGTAGGCCTAGCGCCCGCGACAGGAAATGCCCCAAAACACAACGTGGACACATCCCATTTTTTGACAAAATACAGAGCTGTTTTTTGCAAAGTGCCTACCTGTAGATTTTGGCCTCTAGCTCAGCCAGCACATAGGGAAACCTACCAAACCTGTGCATTTTTTAAAACTAGAGACCTAGGGAAATCCAAGATGGGGTGACTCGTGGGGCTCTGACCAGGTTCTGTTACCCAGAATCCTTTGCAAACCTCAAAAAGTGGCTAAAAAAACAAGTTTTCCTCACATTTCGGTGACAGAAAGTTCTGGAATCTGAGAGGAGCCACAAATTTCCTTCCACCCAGCGTTCCCCCAAGTCTCCCGATAAAAATGATACCTCACTTGTGTGGGTAGGCCTAGCGCCCGCGACAGGAAATGCCCCAAAACACAACGTGGACACATCCCATTTTTTGACAAAATACAGAGCTGTTTTTTGCAAAGTGCCTACCTGTAGAGTTTGGCCTCTAGCTCAGCCGGCACATAGGGAAACCTACCAAACCTGTGCATTTTTGAAAACTCGAGACCTAGGGGAATCCAAGATGGGGTGACTTGCGGGGCTCTGACCAGGTTCTGTTACCCAGAATCCTTTGCAAACCTCAAAAAGTGGCTAAAAAAACAAGTTTTCCTCACATTTCGGTGACAGAAAGTTCTGAAATCTGAGAGGAGCCACAAATTTCCTTCCACCCAGCGTTCCCCCAAGTCTCCCGATAAAAATGATACCTCACTTGTGTGGGTAGGCCTAGCGCCCGCGACAGGAAATGCCCCAAAACACAACATGGACACATCCCATTTTTTGCCAAAATACAGAGCTGTTTTTTGCAAAGTGCCTACCTGTAGAGTTTGGCCTCTAGCTCAGCCGGCACATAGGGAAACCTACCAAACCTGTGCATTTGTGAAAACTAGAGACCTAGGGGAATACAAGATGGGGTGACTCGTGGGGCTCTGACCAGGTTCTGTTACCCAGAATCCTTTGCAAACCTCAAAAAGTGGCTAAAAAAACAAGTTTTCCTCACATTTCGGTGACAGAAAGTTGTGGAATCTGAGAGGAGCCACAAATTTCCTTCCACCCAGCGTTCCCCCAAGTCTCCCGATAAAAATGATACCTCACTTGTGTGGGTAGGCCTAGCGCCCGCGACAGGAAATGCCCCAAAACACAACGTGGACACATCCCATTTTTTGCCAAAATACAGAGCTGTTTTTTGCAAAGTGCCTACCTGTAGATTTTGGCCTCTAGCTCAGCCGGCACATAGGGAAACCTACCAAACCTGTGCATTTTTGAAAATTAGAGACCTAGGGGAATCCAAGATGGGGTGACTCGTGGGGCTCTGACCAGGTTCTTTTACCCAGAATCCTTTGCAAACCTCAAAAAGTGGCTAAACAAACAAGTTTTCCTTACATTTCGGTGACAGAAAGTTGTGGAATCTGAGAGGAGCCACAAATTTCCTTCCACCCAGCGTTCCCCCAAGTCTCCCGATAAAAATGATACCTCACTTGTGTGGGTAGGCCTAGCGCCCGCGACAGGAAATGCCCCAAAACACAACGTGGACACATCCCATTTTTTGACAAAATACAGAGCTGTTTTTTGCAAAGTGCCTACCTGTAGATTTTGGCCTCTAGCTCAGCCAGCACATAGGGAAACCTACCAAACCTGTGCATTTTTTTAAACTAGAGACCTAGGGGAATCCAAGATGGGGTGACTCGTGGGGCTCTGACCAGGTTCTGTTACCCAGAATCCTTTGCAAACCTCAAAAAGTGGCTAAAAAAACAAGTTTTCCTCACATTTCGGTGACAGAAAGTTGTGGAATCTGAGAGGAGCCACAAATTTCCTTCCACCCAGCGTTCCCCCAAGTCTCCCGATAAAAATGATACCTCACTTGTGTGGGTAGGCCTAGCGCCCGCGACAGGAAATGCCCCAAAACACAACGTGGACACATCCCATTTATTGATAAAATACAGAGCTGTTTTTTGCAAAGTGCCTACCTGTAGATTTTGGCCTCTAGCTCAGCCGGCACATAGGGAAACCTACCAAACCTGTGCATTTTTGAAAACTAGAGACCTAGGGGAATACAAGATGGGGTGACTCGTGGGGCTCTGACCAGGTTCTCTTACCCAGAATCCTTTGCAAACCTCAAAAAGTGGCTAAACAAACAAGTTTTCCTTACATTTCGGTGACAGAAATTTGTGGAATCTGAGTGGAGCCACAAATTTCCTTCCACCCAGCGTTCCCCCAAGTCTCCCGATAAAAATGATACCTCACTTGTGTGGGTTGGCCTAGCGCCCGCGACAGGAAATGCCCCAAAACACAACGTGGACACATCCCATTTTTTGACAAAATACAGAGCTGTTTTTTGCAAAGTGCCTACCTGTAGATTTTGGCCTCTAGCTCAGCCAGCACATAGGGAAACCTACCAATCCTGTGCATTTTTGAAAACTAGAGACCTAGGGGAATCCAAGATGGGGTGACTCGTGGGGCTCTGACCAGGTTCTGTTACCCAGAATCCTTTGCAAACCTCAAAAAGTGGCTAAAAAAACATGTTTTCCTCACATTTCGGTGACAGAAAGTTGTGGAATCTGAGAGGAGCCACAAATTTCCTTCCATCCAGCGTTCCCCCAACTCTCCCGATAAAAATGATACCTCACTTGTGTGGGTAGGCCTAGCGCCCGCGACAGGAAATGCCCCAAAACACAACGTGGACACATCCCATTTTTTGACAAAATACAAAGCTGTTTTTTGCAAAGTGCCTACCTGTAGATTTTGGCCTCTAGCTCCGCCGGCACATAGGGAAACCTACCAAACCTGTGCATTTTTGAAAACTAGAGTCCTAGGGGAATCCAAGATGGGGTGACTCGTGGGGCTCTGACCAGGTTCTTTTACCCAGAATCCTTTGCAAACCTCAAAAAGTGGCTAAACAAACAAGTTTTCCTTACATTTCGGTGACAGAAAGTTGTGGAATCTGAGAGGAGCCACAAATTTCCTTCCACCCAGCGTTCCCCCAAGTCTCCCGATAAAAATGATACCTCACTTGTGTGGGTAGGCCTAGCGCCCGCGACAGGAAATGCCCCAAAACACAACGTGGACACATCCCATTTTTTGACAAAATACAGAGCTGTTTTTTGCAAAGTGCCTACCTGTAGATTTTGGCCTCTAGCTCAGCCAGCACATAGGGAAACCTACCAAACCTGTGCATTTTTTTAAACTAGAGACCTAGGGGAATCCAAGATGGGGTGACTCGTGGGGCTCTGACCAGGTTCTGTTACCCAGAATCCTTTGCAAACCTCAAAAAGTGGCTAAAAAAACAAGTTTTCCTCACATTTCGGTGACAGAAAGTTGTGGAATCTGAGAGGAGCCACAAATTTCCTTCCACCCAGCGTTCCCCCAAGTCTCCCGATAAAAATGATACCTCACTTGTGTGGGTAGGCCTAGCGCCCGCGACAGGAAATGCCCCAAAACACAACGTGGACACATCCCATTTATTGATAAAATACAGAGCTGTTTTTTGCAAAGTGCCTACCTGTAGATTTTGGCCTCTAGCTCAGCCGGCACATAGGGAAACCTACCAAACCTGTGCATTTTTGAAAACTAGAGACCTAGGGGAATACAAGATGGGGTGACTCGTGGGGCTCTGACCAGGTTCTCTTACCCAGAATCCTTTGCAAACCTCAAAAAGTGGCTAAACAAACAAGTTTTCCTTACATTTCGGTGACAGAAATTTGTGGAATCTGAGTGGAGCCACAAATTTCCTTCCACCCAGCGTTCCCCCAAGTCTCCCGATAAAAATGATACCTCACTTGTGTGGGTTGGCCTAGCGCCCGCGACAGGAAATGCCCCAAAACACAACGTGGACACATCCCATTTTTTGACAAAATACAGAGCTGTTTTTTGCAAAGTGCCTACCTGTAGATTTTGGCCTCTAGCTCAGCCAGCACATAGGGAAACCTACCAATCCTGTGCATTTTTGAAAACTAGAGACCTAGGGGAATCCAAGATGGGGTGACTCGTGGGGCTCTGACCAGGTTCTGTTACCCAGAATCCTTTGCAAACCTCAAAAAGTGGCTAAAAAAACATGTTTTCCTCACATTTCGGTGACAGAAAGTTGTGGAATCTGAGAGGAGCCACAAATTTCCTTCCACCCAGCGTTCCCCCAACTCTCCCGATAAAAATGATACCTCACTTGTGTGGGTAGGCCTAGCGCCCGCGACAGGAAATGCCCCAAAACACAACGTGGACACATCCCATTTTTTGACAAAATACAGAGCTGTTTTTTGCAAAGTGCCTACCTGTAGATTTTGGCCTCTAGCTCAGCCGGCACATAGGGAAACCTACCAAACCTGTGCATTTTTGAAAACTAGAGACCTAGGGGAATCCAAGATGGGGTGACTCGTGGGGCTCTGACCAGGTTCTGTTACCCAGAATCCTTTGCAAACCTCAAAAAGTGGCTAAAAAAACAAGTTTTCCTCACATTTCGGTGACAGAAAGTTGTGGAATCTGAGAGGAGCCACAAATTTCCTTCCACCCAGCGTTCCCCCAAGTCTCCCGATAAAAATGATACCTCACTTGTGTGGGTAGGCCTAGCGCCCGCGACAGGAAATGCCCCAAAACACAACGTGGACACATCCCATTTTTTGACAAAATACAAAGCTGTTTTTTGCAAAGTGCCTACCTGTAGATTTTGGCCTCTAGCTCAGCCGGCACATAGGGAAACCTACCAAACCTGTGCATTTTTTAAAACTAGAGTCCTAGGGGAATACAAGATGGGGTGACTCGTGGGGCTCTGTCCAGGTTCTGTTACCCAGAATCCTTTGCAAACCTCAAGAAGTGGCTAAAAAAACAAGTTTTCCTCACATTTCGGTGACAGAAAGTTGTGGAATCTGAGAGGAGCCACAAATTTCCTTCCACCCAGCGTTCCCCCAAGTCTCCCGATAAAAATGATACCTCACTTGTGTGGGTAGGCCTAGCGCCCGCGACAGTAAATGCCCCAAAACACAACGTGGACACATCCCATTTTTTGACAAAATACAGAGCTGTTTTTTGCAAAGTGCCTACCTGTAGATTTTGGCCTCTAGCTCAGCCGGCACATAGGGAAACCTACCAAACCTGTGCATTTTTGAAAACTAGAGACCTAGGGGAATCCAAGATGGGGTGACTCGTGGGGCTCTGACCAGGTTCTGTTACCCAGAATCCTTTGCAAACCTCAAAAAGTGGCTAAAAAAACATGTTTTCCTCACATTTCGGTGACAGAAAGTTGTGGAATCTGAGAGGAGCCACAAATTTCCTTCCACCCAGCGTTCCCCCAAGTCTCCCGATAAAAATGATACCTCACTTGTGTGGGTAGGCCTAGCGCCCGCGACAGGAAATGCCCCAAAACACAACGTGGACACATCCCATTTTTTGACAAAATACAGAGCTGTTTTTTGCAAAGTGCCTACCTGTAGATTTTGGCCTCTAGCTCAGCCGGCACATAGGGAAACCTACCAAACCTGTGCATTTTTGAAAACTAGAGTCCTAGGGGAATCCAAGATGGGGTGACTCGTGGGGCTCTGTCCAGGTTCTGTTACCCAGAATCCTTTGCAAACCTCAAGAAGTGGCTAAAAAAACAAGTTTTCCTCACATTTCGGTGACAGAAAGTTGTGGAATCTGAGAGGAGCCACAAATTTCCTTCCACCCAGCGTTCCCCCAAGTCTCCCGATAAAAATGATACCTCACTTGTGTGGGTTGGCCTAGCGCCCGCGACAGGAAATGCCCCAAAACACAACGTGGACACATCCCATTTTTTGACAAAATACAGAGCTGTTTTTTGCAAAGTGCCTACCTGTAGATTTTGGCCTCTAGCTCAGCCAGCACATAGGGAAACCTACCAATCCTGTGCATTTTTGAAAACTAGAGACCTAGGGGAATCCAAGATGGGGTGACTCGTGGGGCTCTGACCAGGTTCTGTTACCCAGAATCCTTTGCAAACCTCAAAAAGTGGCTAAAAAAACATGTTTTCCTCACATTTCGGTGACAGAAAGTTGTGGAATCTGAGAGGAGCCACAAATTTCCTTCCATCCAGCGTTCCCCCAACTCTCCCGATAAAAATGATACCTCACTTGTGTGGGTAGGCCTAGCGCCCGCGACAGGAAATGCCCCAAAACACAACGTGGACACATCCCATTTTTTGACAAAATACAAAGCTGTTTTTTGCAAAGTGCCTACCTGTAGATTTTGGCCTCTAGCTCCGCCGGCACATAGGGAAACCTACCAAACCTGTGCATTTTTGAAAACTAGAGTCCTAGGGGAATCCAAGATGGGGTGACTCGTGGGGCTCTGACCAGGTTCTTTTACCCAGAATCCTTTGCAAACCTCAAAAAGTGGCTAAACAAACAAGTTTTCCTTACATTTCGGTGACAGAAAGTTGTGGAATCTGAGAGGAGCCACAAATTTCCTTCCACCCAGCGTTCCCCCAAGTCTCCCGATAAAAATGATACCTCACTTGTGTGGGTAGGCCTAGCGCCCGCGACAGGAAATGCCCCAAAACACAACGTGGACACATCCCATTTTTTGACAAAATACAGAGCTGTTTTTTGCAAAGTGCCTACCTGTAGATTTTGGCCTCTAGCTCAGCCAGCACATAGGGAAACCTACCAAACCTGTGCATTTCTTTAAACTAGAGACCTAGGGGAATCCAAGATGGGGTGACTCGTGGGGCTCTGACCAGGTTCTGTTACCCAGAATCCTTTGCAAACCTCAAAAAGTGGCTAAAAAAACAAGTTTTCCTCACATTTCGGTGACAGAAAGTTGTGGAATCTGAGAGGAGCCACAAATTTCCTTCCACCCAGCGTTCCCCCAAGTCTCCCGATAAAAATGATACCTTACTTGTGTGGGTAGGCCTAGCGCCCGCGACAGGAAATGCCCCAAAACACAACGTGGACACATCCCATTTATTGATAAAATACAGAGCTGTTTTTTGCAAAGTGCCTACCTGTAGATTTTGACCTCTAGCTCAGCCAGCACATAGGGAAACCTACCAAACCTGTGCATTTTTGAAAACTAGAGACCTAGGGGAATACAAGATGGGGTGACTCGTGGGGCTCTGACCAGGTTCTCTTACCCAGAATCCTTTGCAAACCTCAAAAAGTGGCTAAACAAACAAGTTTTCCTTTCATTTCGGTGACAGAAATTTGTGGAATCTGAGTGGAGCCACAAATTTCCTTCCACCCAGCGTTCCCCCAAGTCTCCCGATAAAAATGATACCTCACTTGTGTGGGTTGGCCTAGCGCCCGCGACAGGAAATGCCCCAAAACACAACGTGGACACATCCCATTTTTTGACAAAATACAGAGCTGTTTTTTGCAAAGTGCCTACCTGTAGATTTTGGCCTCTAGCTCAGCCAGCACATAGGGAAACCTACCAATCCTGTGCATTTTTGAAAACTAGAGACCTAGGGGAATCCAAGATGGGGTGACTCGTGGGGCTCTGACCAGGTTCTGTTACCCAGAATCCTTTGCAAACCTCAAAAAGTGGCTAAAAAAACATGTTTTCCTCACATTTCGGTGACAGAAAGTTGTGGAATCTGAGAGGAGCCACAAATTTCCTTCCACCCAGCGTTCCCCCAACTCTCCCGATAAAAATGATACCTCACTTGTGTGGGTAGGCCTAGCGCCCGCGACAGGAAATGCCCCAAAACACAACGTGGACACATCCCATTTTTTGACAAAATACAGAGCTGTTTTTTGCAAAGTGCCTACCTGTAGATTTTGGCCTCTAGCTCAGCCGGCACATAGGGAAACCTACCAAACCTGTGCATTTTTGAAAACTAGAGACCTAGGGGAATCCAAGATGGGGTGACTCGTGGGGCTCTGACCAGGTTCTGTTACCCAGAATCCTTTGCAAACCTCAAAAAGTGGCTAAAAAAACAAGTTTTCCTCACATTTCGGTGACAGAAAGTTGTGGAATCTGAGAGGAGCCACAAATTTCCTTCCACCCAGCGTTCCCCCAAGTCTCCCGATAAAAATGATACCTCACTTGTGTGGGTAGGCCTAGCGCCCGCGACAGGAAATGCCCCAAAACACAACGTGGACACATCCCATTTTTTGACAAAATACAAAGCTGTTTTTTGCAAAGTGCCTACCTGTAGATTTTGGCCTCTAGCTCAGCCGGCACATAGGGAAACCTACCAAACCTGTGCATTTTTGAAAACTAGAGTCCTAGGGGAATCCAAGATGGGGTGACTCGTGGGGCTCTGTCCAGGTTCTGTTACCCAGAATCCTTTGCAAACCTCAAGAAGTGGCTAAAAAAACAAGTTTTCCTCACATTTCGGTGACAGAAAGTTGTGGAATCTGAGAGGAGCCACAAATTTCCTTCCACCCAGCGTTCCCCCAAGTCTCCCGATAAAAATGATACCTCACTTGTGTGGGTAGGCCTAGCGCCCGCGACAGTAAATGCCCCAAAACACAACGTGGACACATCCCATTTTTTGACAAAATACAGAGCTGTTTTTTGCAAAGTGCCTACCTGTAGATTTTGGCCTCTAGCTCAGCCGGCACATAGGGAAACCTACCAAACCTGTGCATTTTTGAAAACTAGAGTCCTAGGGGAATCCAAGATGGGGTGACTCGTGGGGCTCTGTCCAGGTTCTGTTACCCAGAATCCTTTGCAAACCTCAAGAAGTGGCTAAAAAAACAAGTTTTCCTCACATTTCGGTGACAGAAAGTTGTGGAATCTGAGAGGAGCCACAAATTTCCTTCCACCCAGCGTTCCCCCAAGTCTCCCGATAAAAATGATACCTCACTTGTGTGGGTTGGCCTAGCGCCCGCGACAGGAAATGCCCCAAAACACAACGTGGACACATCCCATTTTTTGACAAAATACAGAGCTGTTTTTTGCAAAGTGCCTACCTGTAGATTTTGGCCTCTAGCTCAGCCAGCACATAGGGAAACCTACCAATCCTGTGCATTTTTGAAAACTAGAGACCTAGGGGAATCCAAGATGGGGTGACTCGTGGGGCTCTGACCAGGTTCTGTTACCCAGAATCCTTTGCAAACCTCAAAAAGTGGCTAAAAAAACAAGTTTTCCTCACATTTCGGTGACAGAAAGTTGTGGAATCTGAGAGGAGCCACAAATTTCCTTCCACCCAACGTTCCCCCAAGTCTCCCGATAAAAATGATACCTCACTTGTGTGGGTAGGCCTAGCGCCCGCGACAGGAAAAGCCCCAAAACACAACGTGGACACATCCCATTTTTTGACAAAATACAAAGCTGTTTTTTGCAAAGTGCCTACCTGTAGATTTTGGCCTCTAGCTCAGCCGGCACATAGGGAAACCTACCAAACCTGTGCATTTTTGAAAACTAGAGTCCTAGGGGAATCCAAGATGGGGTGACTCGTGGGGCTCTGACCAGGTTCTGTTACCCAGAATCCTTTGCAAACCTCAAGAAGTGGCTAAAAAAACAAGTTTTCCTCACATTTCGGTGACAGAAAGTTGTGGAATCTGAGAGGAGCCACAAATTTCCTTCCACCCAGCGTTCCCCCAAGTCTCCCGATAAAAATGATACCTCACTTGTGTGGGTAGGCCTAGTGCCCGCGACAGTAAATGCCCCAAAACACAACGTGGACACATCCCATTTTTTGACAAAATACAGAGCTGTTTTTTGCAAAGTGCCTACCTGTAGATTTTGGCCTCTAGCTCAGCCGGCACATAGGGAAAACTACCAAACCTGTGCATTTTTGAAAACTAGAGACCTAGGGGAATCCAAGATGGGGTGACTCGTGGGGCTCTGACCAGGTTCTGTTACCCAGAATCCTTTGCAAACCTCAAAAAGTGGCTAAAAAAACATGTTTTCCTCACATTTCGGTGACAGAAAGTTGTGGAATCTGAGAGGAGCCACAAATTTCCTTCCACCCAGCGTTCCCCCAAGTCTCCCGATAAAAATGATACCTCACTTGTGTGGGTAGGCCTAGCGCCCGCGACAGGAAATGCCCCGAAACACAACGTGGACACATCCCATTTTTTGACAAAATACAGAGCTGTTTTTTGCAAAGTGCCTACCTGTAGATTTTGGCCTCTAGCTCAGCCGGCACATAGGGAAACCTACCAAACCTGTGCATTTGTGAAAACTAGAGACCTAGGGGAATACAAGATGGGGTGACTCGTGGGGCTCTGACCAGGTTCTGTTACCCAGAATCCTTTGCAAACCTCAAAAAGTGGCTAAACAAACAAGTTTTCCTTACATTTCGGTGACAGAAAGTTGTGGAATCTGAGAGGAGCCACAAATTTCCTTCCACCCAGCGTTCCCCCAAGTCTCCCGATAAAAATGATACCTCACTTGTGTGGGTAGGCCTAGCGCCCGCGACAGGAAATGCCCCAAAACACAACGTGGACACATCCCATTTTTTGACAAAATACAGAGCTGTTTTTTGCAAAGTGCCTACCTGTAGATTTTGGCCTCTAGCTCAGCCAGCACATAGGGAAACCTACCAAACCTGTGCATTTTTTAAAACTAGAGACCTAGGGAAATCCAAGATGGGGTGACTCGTGGGGCTCTGACCAGGTTCTGTTACCCAGAATCCTTTGCAAACCTCAAAAAGTGGCTAAAAAAACAAGTTTTCCTCACATTTCGGTGACAGAAAGTTCTGGAATCTGAGAGGAGCCACAAATTTCCTTCCACCCAGCGTTCCCCCAAGTCTCCCGATAAAAATGATACCTCACTTGTGTGGGTAGGCCTAGCGCCCGCGACAGGAAATGCCCCAAAACACAACGTGGACACATCCCATTTTTTGACAAAATACAGAGCTGTTTTTTGCAAAGTGCCTACCTGTAGAGTTTGGCCTCTAGCTCAGCCGGCACATAGGGAAACCTACCAAACCTGTGCATTTTTGAAAACTCGAGACCTAGGGGAATCCAAGATGGGGTGACTTGCGGGGCTCTGACCAGGTTCTGTTACCCAGAATCCTTTGCAAACCTCAAAAAGTGGCTAAAAAAACAAGTTTTCCTCACATTTCGGTGACAGAAAGTTCTGAAATCTGAGAGGAGCCACAAATTTCCTTCCACCCAGCGTTCCCCCAAGTCTCCCGATAAAAATGATACCTCACTTGTGTGGGTAGGCCTAGCGCCCGCGACAGGAAATGCCCCAAAACACAACATGGACACATCCCATTTTTTGCCAAAATACAGAGCTGTTTTTTGCAAAGTGCCTACCTGTAGAGTTTGGCCTCTAGCTCAGCCGGCACATAGGGAAACCTACCAAACCTGTGCATTTGTGAAAACTAGAGACCTAGGGGAATACAAGATGGGGTGACTCGTGGGGCTCTGACCAGGTTCTGTTACCCAGAATCCTTTGCAAACCTCAAAAAGTGGCTAAAAAAACAAGTTTTCCTCACATTTCGGTGACAGAAAGTTGTGGAATCTGAGAGGAGCCACAAATTTCCTTCCACCCAGCGTTCCCCCAAGTCTCCCGATAAAAATGATACCTCACTTGTGTGGGTAGGCCTAGCGCCCGCGACAGGAAATGCCCCAAAACACAACGTGGACACATCCCATTTTTTGACAAAATACAGAGCTGTTTTTTGCAAAGTGCCTACCTGTAGATTTTGGCCTCTAGCTCAGCCGGCACATAGGGAAACCTACCAAACCTGTGCATTTTTGAAAATTAGAGACCTAGGGGAATCCAAGATGGGGTGACTCGTGGGGCTCTGACCAGGTTCTTTTACCCAGAATCCTTTGCAAACCTCAAAAAGTGGCTAAACAAACAAGTTTTCCTTACATTTCGGTGACAGAAAGTTGTGGAATCTGAGAGGAGCCACAAATTTCCTTCCACCCAGCGTTCCCCCAAGTCTCCCGATAAAAATGATACCTCACTTGTGTGGGTAGGCCTAGCGCCCGCGACAGGAAATGCCCCAAAACACAACGTGGACACATCCCATTTTTTGACAAAATAGAGAGCTGTTTTTTGCAAAGTGCCTACCTGTAGATTTTGGCCTCTAGCTCAGCCAGCACATAGGGAAACCTACCAAACCTGTGCATTTTTTTAAACTAGAGACCTAGGGGAATCCAAGATGGGGTGACTCGTGGGGCTCTGACCAGGTTCTGTTACCCAGAATCCTTTGCAAACCTCAAAAAAGTGGCTAAAAAAACAAGTTTTCCTCACATTTCGGTGACAGAAAGTTGTGGAATCTGAGAGGAGCCACAAATTTCCTTCCACCCAGCGTTCCCCCAAGTCTCCCGATAAAAATGATACCTCACTTGTGTGGGTAGGCCTAGCGCCCGCGACAGGAAATGCCCCAAAACACAACGTGGACACATCCCATTTATTGATAAAATACAGAGCTGTTTTTTGCAAAGTGCCTACCTGTAGATTTTGGCCTCTAGCTCAGCCGGCACATAGGGAAACCTACCAAACCTGTGCATTTTTGAAAACTAGAGACCTAGGGGAATACAAGATGGGGTGACTCGTGGGGCTCTGACCAGGTTCTCTTACCCAGAATCCTTTGCAAACCTCAAAAAGTGGCTAAACAAACAAGTTTTCCTTACATTTCGGTGACAGAAATTTGTGGAATCTGAGTGGAGCCACAAATTTCCTTCCACCCAGCGTTCCCCCAAGTCTCCCGATAAAAATGATACCTCACTTGTGTGGGTTGGCCTAGCGCCCGCGACAGGAAATGCCCCAAAACACAACGTGGACACATCCCATTTTTTGACAAAATACAGAGCTGTTTTTTGCAAAGTGCCTACCTGTAGATTTTGGCCTCTAGCTCAGCCAGCACATAGGGAAACCTACCAATCCTGTGCATTTTTGAAAACTAGAGACCTAGGGGAATCCAAGATGGGGTGACTCGTGGGGCTCTGACCAGGTTCTGTTACCCAGAATCCTTTGCAAACCTCAAAAAGTGGCTAAAAAAACATGTTTTCCTCACATTTCGGTGACAGAAAGTTGTGGAATCTGAGAGGAGCCACAAATTTCCTTCCATCCAGCGTTCCCCCAACTCTCCCGATAAAAATGATACCTCACTTGTGTGGGTAGGCCTAGCGCCCGCGACAGGAAATGCCCCAAAACACAACGTGGACACATCCCATTTTTTGACAAAATACAAAGCTGTTTTTTGCAAAGTGCCTACCTGTAGATTTTGGCCTCTAGCTCCGCCGGCACATAGGGAAACCTACCAAACCTGTGCATTTTTGAAAACTAGAGTCCTAGGGGAATCCAAGATGGGGTGACTCGTGGGGCTCTGACCAGGTTCTTTTACCCAGAATCCTTTGCAAACCTCAAAAAGTGGCTAAACAAACAAGTTTTCCTTACATTTCGGTGACAGAAAGTTGTGGAATCTGAGAGGAGCCACAAATTTCCTTCCACCCAGCGTTCCCCCAAGTCTCCCGATAAAAATGATACCTCACTTGTGTGGGTAGGCCTAGCGCCCGCGACAGGAAATGCCCCAAAACACAACGTGGACACATCCCATTTTTTGACAAAATACAGAGCTGTTTTTTGCAAAGTGCCTACCTGTAGATTTTGGCCTCTAGCTCAGCCAGCACATAGGGAAACCTACCAAACCTGTGCATTTTTTTAAACTAGAGACCTAGGGGAATCCAAGATGGGGTGACTCGTGGGGCTCTGACCAGGTTCTGTTACCCAGAATCCTTTGCAAACCTCAAAAAGTGGCTAAAAAAACAAGTTTTCCTCACATTTCGGTGACAGAAAGTTGTGGAATCTGAGAGGAGCCACAAATTTCCTTCCACCCAGCGTTCCCCCAAGTCTCCCGATAAAAATGATACCTCACTTGTGTGGGTAGGCCTAGCGCCCGCGACAGGAAATGCCCCAAAACACAACGTGGACACATCCCATTTATTGATAAAATACAGAGCTGTTTTTTGCAAAGTGCCTACCTGTAGATTTTGGCCTCTAGCTCAGCCGGCACATAGGGAAACCTACCAAACCTGTGCATTTTTGAAAACTAGAGACCTAGGGGAATACAAGATGGGGTGACTCGTGGGGCTCTGACCAGGTTCTCTTACCCAGAATCCTTTGCAAACCTCAAAAAGTGGCTAAACAAACAAGTTTTCCTTACATTTCGGTGACAGAAATTTGTGGAATCTGAGTGGAGCCACAAATTTCCTTCCACCCAGCGTTCCCCCAAGTCTCCCGATAAAAATGATACCTCACTTGTGTGGGTTGGCCTAGCGCCCGCGACAGGAAATGCCCCAAAACACAACGTGGACACATCCCATTTTTTGACAAAATACAGAGCTGTTTTTTGCAAAGTGCCTACCTGTAGATTTTGGCCTCTAGCTCAGCCAGCACATAGGGAAACCTACCAATCCTGTGCATTTTTGAAAACTAGAGACCTAGGGGAATCCAAGATGGGGTGACTCGTGGGGCTCTGACCAGGTTCTGTTACCCAGAATCCTTTGCAAACCTCAAAAAGTGGCTAAAAAAACATGTTTTCCTCACATTTCGGTGACAGAAAGTTGTGGAATCTGAGAGGAGCCACAAATTTCCTTCCACCCAGCGTTCCCCCAACTCTCCCGATAAAAATGATACCTCACTTGTGTGGGTAGGCCTAGCGCCCGCGACAGGAAATGCCCCAAAACACAACGTGGACACATCCCATTTTTTGACAAAATACAGAGCTGTTTTTTGCAAAGTGCCTACCTGTAGATTTTGGCCTCTAGCTCAGCCGGCACATAGGGAAACCTACCAAACCTGTGCATTTTTGAAAACTAGAGACCTAGGGGAATCCAAGATGGGGTGACTCGTGGGGCTCTGACCAGGTTCTGTTACCCAGAATCCTTTGCAAACCTCAAAAAGTGGCTAAAAAAACAAGTTTTCCTCACATTTCGGTGACAGAAAGTTGTGGAATCTGAGAGGAGCCACAAATTTCCTTCCACCCAGCGTTCCCCCAAGTCTCCCGATAAAAATGATACCTCACTTGTGTGGGTAGGCCTAGCGCCCGCGACAGGAAATGCCCCAAAACACAACGTGGACACATCCCATTTTTTGACAAAATACAAAGCTGTTTTTTGCAAAGTGCCTACCTGTAGATTTTGGCCTCTAGCTCAGCCGGCACATAGGGAAACCTACCAAACCTGTGCATTTTTTAAAACTAGAGTCCTAGGGGAATACAAGATGGGGTGACTCGTGGGGCTCTGTCCAGGTTCTGTTACCCAGAATCCTTTGCAAACCTCAAGAAGTGGCTAAAAAAACAAGTTTTCCTCACATTTCGGTGACAGAAAGTTGTGGAATCTGAGAGGAGCCACAAATTTCCTTCCACCCAGCGTTCCCCCAAGTCTCCCGATAAAAATGATACCTCACTTGTGTGGGTAGGCCTAGCGCCCGCGACAGTAAATGCCCCAAAACACAACGTGGACACATCCCATTTTTTGACAAAATACAGAGCTGTTTTTTGCAAAGTGCCTACCTGTAGATTTTGGCCTCTAGCTCAGCCGGCACATAGGGAAACCTACCAAACCTGTGCATTTTTGAAAACTAGAGACCTAGGGGAATCCAAGATGGGGTGACTCGTGGGGCTCTGACCAGGTTCTGTTACCCAGAATCCTTTGCAAACCTCAAAAAGTGGCTAAAAAAACATGTTTTCCTCACATTTCGGTGACAGAAAGTTGTGGAATCTGAGAGGAGCCACAAATTTCCTTCCACCCAGCGTTCCCCCAAGTCTCCCGATAAAAATGATACCTCACTTGTGTGGGTAGGCCTAGCGCCCGCGACAGGAAATGCCCCAAAACACAACGTGGACACATCCCATTTTTTGACAAAATACAGAGCTGTTTTTTGCAAAGTGCCTACCTGTAGATTTTGGCCTCTAGCTCAGCCGGCACATAGGGAAACCTACCAAACCTGTGCATTTTTGAAAACTAGAGTCCTAGGGGAATCCAAGATGGGGTGACTCGTGGGGCTCTGTCCAGGTTCTGTTACCCAGAATCCTTTGCAAACCTCAAGAAGTGGCTAAAAAAACAAGTTTTCCTCACATTTCGGTGACAGAAAGTTGTGGAATCTGAGAGGAGCCACAAATTTCCTTCCACCCAGCGTTCCCCCAAGTCTCCCGATAAAAATGATACCTCACTTGTGTGGGTTGGCCTAGCGCCCGCGACAGGAAATGCCCCAAAACACAACGTGGACACATCCCATTTTTTGACAAAATACAGAGCTGTTTTTTGCAAAGTGCCTACCTGTAGATTTTGGCCTCTAGCTCAGCCAGCACATAGGGAAACCTACCAATCCTGTGCATTTTTGAAAACTAGAGACCTAGGGGAATCCAAGATGGGGTGACTCGTGGGGCTCTGACCAGGTTCTGTTACCCAGAATCCTTTGCAAACCTCAAAAAGTGGCTAAAAAAACATGTTTTCCTCACATTTCGGTGACAGAAAGTTGTGGAATCTGAGAGGAGCCACAAATTTCCTTCCATCCAGCGTTCCCCCAACTCTCCCGATAAAAATGATACCTCACTTGTGTGGGTAGGCCTAGCGCCCGCGACAGGAAATGCCCCAAAACACAACGTGGACACATCCCATTTTTTGACAAAATACAAAGCTGTTTTTTGCAAAGTGCCTACCTGTAGATTTTGGCCTCTAGCTCCGCCGGCACATAGGGAAACCTACCAAACCTGTGCATTTTTGAAAACTAGAGTCCTAGGGGAATCCAAGATGGGGTCACTCGTGGGGCTCTGACCAGGTTCTTTTACCCAGAATCCTTTGCAAACCTCAAAAAGTGGCTAAACAAACAAGTTTTCCTTACATTTCGGTGACAGAAAGTTGTGGAATCTGAGAGGAGCCACAAATTTCCTTCCACCCAGCGTTCCCCCAAGTCTCCCGATAAAAATGATACCTCACTTGTGTGGGTAGGCCTAGCGCCCGCGACAGGAAATGCCCCAAAACACAACGTGGACACATCCCATTTTTTGACAAAATACAGAGCTGTTTTTTGCAAAGTGCCTACCTGTAGATTTTGGCCTCTAGCTCAGCCAGCACATAGGGAAACCTACCAAACCTGTGCATTTCTTTAAACTAGAGACCTAGGGGAATCCAAGATGGGGTGACTCGTGGGGCTCTGACCAGGTTCTGTTACCCAGAATCCTTTGCAAACCTCAAAAAGTGGCTAAAAAAACAAGTTTTCCTCACATTTCGGTGACAGAAAGTTGTGGAATCTGAGAGGAGCCACAAATTTCCTTCCACCCAGCGTTCCCCCAAGTCTCCCGATAAAAATGATACCTTACTTGTGTGGGTAGGCCTAGCGCCCGCGACAGGAAATGCCCCAAAACACAACGTGGACACATCCCATTTATTGATAAAATACAGAGCTGTTTTTTGCAAAGTGCCTACCTGTAGATTTTGGCCTCTAGCTCAGCCAGCACATAGGGAAACCTACCAAACCTGTGCATTTTTGAAAACTAGAGACCTAGGGGAATACAAGATGGGGTGACTCGTGGGGCTCTGACCAGGTTCTCTTACCCAGAATCCTTTGCAAACCTCAAAAAGTGGCTAAACAAACAAGTTTTCCTTTCATTTCGGTGACAGAAATTTGTGGAATCTGAGTGGAGCCACAAATTTCCTTCCACCCAGCGTTCCCCCAAGTCTCCCGATAAAAATGATACCTCACTTGTGTGGGTTGGCCTAGCGCCCGCGACAGGAAATGCCCCAAAACACAACGTGGACACATCCCATTTTTTGACAAAATACAGAGCTGTTTTTTGCAAAGTGCCTACCTGTAGATTTTGGCCTCTAGCTCAGCCAGCACATAGGGAAACCTACCAATCCTGTGCATTTTTGAAAACTAGAGACCTAGGGGAATCCAAGATGGGGTGACTCGTGGGGCTCTGACCAGGTTCTGTTACCCAGAATCCTTTGCAAACCTCAAAAAGTGGCTAAAAAAACATGTTTTCCTCACATTTCGGTGACAGAAAGTTGTGGAATCTGAGAGGAGCCACAAATTTCCTTCCACCCAGCGTTCCCCCAACTCTCCCGATAAAAATGATACCTCACTTGTGTGGGTAGGCCTAGCGCCCGCGACAGGAAATGCCCCAAAACACAACGTGGACACATCCCATTTTTTGACAAAATACAGAGCTGTTTTTTGCAAAGTGCCTACCTGTAGATTTTGGCCTCTAGCTCAGCCGGCACATAGGGAAACCTACCAAACCTGTGCATTTTTGAAAACTAGAGACCGAGGGGAATCCAAGATGGGGTGACTCGTGGGGCTCTGACCAGGTTCTGTTACCCAGAATCCTTTGCAAACCTCAAAAAGTGGCTAAAAAAACAAGTTTTCCTCACATTTCGGTGACAGAAAGTTGTGGAATCTGAGAGGAGCCACAAATTTCCTTCCACCCAGCGTTCCCCCAAGTCTCCCGATAAAAATGATACCTCACTTGTGTGGGTAGGCCTAGCGCCCGCGACAGGAAATGCCCCAAAACACAACGTGGACACATCCCATTTTTTGACAAAATACAAAGCTGTTTTTTGCAAAGTGCCTACCTGTAGATTTTGGCCTCTAGCTCAGCCGGCACATAGGGAAACCTACCAAACCTGTGCATTTTTGAAAACTAGAGTCCTAGGGGAATCCAAGATGGGGTGACTCGTGGGGCTCTGTCCAGGTTCTGTTACCCAGAATCCTTTGCAAACCTCAAGAAGTGGCTAAAAAAACAAGTTTTCCTCACATTTCGGTGACAGAAAGTTGTGGAATCTGAGAGGAGCCACAAATTTCCTTCCACCCAGCGTTCCCCCAAGTCTCCCGATAAAAATGATACCTCACTTGTGTGGGTAGGCCTAGCGCCCGCGACAGTAAATGCCCCAAAACACAACGTGGACACATCCCATTTTTTGACAAAATACAGAGCTGTTTTTTGCAAAGTGCCTACCTGTAGATTTTGGCCTCTAGCTCAGCCGGCACATAGGGAAACCTACCAAACCTGTGCATTTTTGAAAACTAGAGTCCTAGGGGAATCCAAGATGGGGTGACTCGTGGGGCTCTGTCCAGGTTCTGTTACCCAGAATCCTTTGCAAACCTCAAGAAGTGGCTAAAAAAACAAGTTTTCCTCACATTTCGGTGACAGAAAGTTGTGGAATCTGAGAGGAGCCACAAATTTCCTTCCACCCAGCGTTCCCCCAAGTCTCCCGATAAAAATGATACCTCACTTGTGTGGGTAGGCCTAGCGCCCGCGACAGGAAATGCCCCAAAACACAACGTGGACACATCCCATTTTTTGACAAAATACAAAGCTGTTTTTTGCAAAGTGCCTACCTGTAGATTTTGGCCTCTAGCTCAGCCGGCACATAGGGAAACCTACCAAACCTGTGCATTTTTTAAAACTAGAGTCCTAGGGGAATACAAGATGGGGTGACTCGTGGGGCTCTGTCCAGGTTCTGTTACCCAGAATCCTTTGCAAACCTCAAGAAGTGGCTAAAAAAACAAGTTTTCCTCACATTTCGGTGACAGAAAGTTGTGGAATCTGAGAGGAGCCACAAATTTCCTTCCACCCAGCGTTCCCCCAAGTCTCCCGATAAAAATGATACCTCACTTGTGTGGGTAGGCCTAGCGCCCGCGACAGTAAATGCCCCAAAACACAACGTGGACACATCCCATTTTTTGACAAAATACAGAGCTGTTTTTTGCAAAGTGCCTACCTGTAGATTTTGGCCTCTAGCTCAGCCGGCACATAGGGAAACCTACCAAACCTGTGCATTTTTGAAAACTAGAGACCTAGGGGAATCCAAGATGGGGTGACTCGTGGGGCTCTGACCAGGTTCTGTTACCCAGAATCCTTTGCAAACCTCAAAAAGTGGCTAAAAAAACATGTTTTCCTCACATTTCGGTGACAGAAAGTTGTGGAATCTGAGAGGAGCCACAAATTTCCTTCCACCCAGCGTTCCCCCAAGTCTCCCGATAAAAATGATACCTCACTTGTGTGGGTAGGCCTAGCGCCCGCGACAGGAAATGCCCCAAAACACAACGTGGACACATCCCATTTTTTGACAAAATACAGAGCTGTTTTTTGCAAAGTGCCTACCTGTAGATTTTGGCCTCTAGCTCAGCCGGCACATAGGGAAACCTACCAAACCTGTGCATTTTTGAAAACTAGAGTCCTAGGGGAATCCAAGATGGGGTGACTCGTGGGGCTCTGTCCAGGTTCTGTTACCCAGAATCCTTTGCAAACCTCAAGAAGTGGCTAAAAAAACAAGTTTTCCTCACATTTCGGTGACAGAAAGTTGTGGAATCTGAGAGGAGCCACAAATTTCCTTCCACCCAGCGTTCCCCCAAGTCTCCCGATAAAAATGATACCTCACTTGTGTGGGTTGGCCTAGCGCCCGCGACAGGAAATGCCCCAAAACACAACGTGGACACATCCCATTTTTTGACAAAATACAGAGCTGTTTTTTGCAAAGTGCCTACCTGTAGATTTTGGCCTCTAGCTCAGCCAGCACATAGGGAAACCTACCAATCCTGTGCATTTTTGAAAACTAGAGACCTAGGGGAATCCAAGATGGGGTGACTCGTGGGGCTCTGACCAGGTTCTGTTACCCAGAATCCTTTGCAAACCTCAAAAAGTGGCTAAAAAAACATGTTTTCCTCACATTTCGGTGACAGAAAGTTGTGGAATCTGAGAGGAGCCACAAATTTCCTTCCATCCAGCGTTCCCCCAACTCTCCCGATAAAAATGATACCTCACTTGTGTGGGTAGGCCTAGCGCCCGCGACAGGAAATGCCCCAAAACACAACGTGGACACATCCCATTTTTTGACAAAATACAAAGCTGTTTTTTGCAAAGTGCCTACCTGTAGATTTTGGCCTCTAGCTCCGCCGGCACATAGGGAAACCTACCAAACCTGTGCATTTTTGAAAACTAGAGTCCTAGGGGAATCCAAGATGGGGTCACTCGTGGGGCTCTGACCAGGTTCTTTTACCCAGAATCCTTTGCAAACCTCAAAAAGTGGCTAAACAAACAAGTTTTCCTTACATTTCGGTGACAGAAAGTTGTGGAATCTGAGAGGAGCCACAAATTTCCTTCCACCCAGCGTTCCCCCAAGTCTCCCGATAAAAATGATACCTCACTTGTGTGGGTAGGCCTAGCGCCCGCGACAGGAAATGCCCCAAAACACAACGTGGACACATCCCATTTTTTGACAAAATACAGAGCTGTTTTTTGCAAAGTGCCTACCTGTAGATTTTGGCCTCTAGCTCAGCCAGCACATAGGGAAACCTACCAAACCTGTGCATTTCTTTAAACTAGAGACCTAGGGGAATCCAAGATGGGGTGACTCGTGGGGCTCTGACCAGGTTCTGTTACCCAGAATCCTTTGCAAACCTCAAAAAGTGGCTAAAAAAACAAGTTTTCCTCACATTTCGGTGACAGAAAGTTGTGGAATCTGAGAGGAGCCACAAATTTCCTTCCACCCAGCGTTCCCCCAAGTCTCCCGATAAAAATGATACCTTACTTGTGTGGGTAGGCCTAGCGCCCGCGACAGGAAATGCCCCAAAACACAACGTGGACACATCCCATTTATTGATAAAATACAGAGCTGTTTTTTGCAAAGTGCCTACCTGTAGATTTTGGCCTCTAGCTCAGCCAGCACATAGGGAAACCTACCAAACCTGTGCATTTTTGAAAACTAGAGACCTAGGGGAATACAAGATGGGGTGACTCGTGGGGCTCTGACCAGGTTCTCTTACCCAGAATCCTTTGCAAACCTCAAAAAGTGGCTAAACAAACAAGTTTTCCTTTCATTTCGGTGACAGAAATTTGTGGAATCTGAGTGGAGCCACAAATTTCCTTCCACCCAGCGTTCCCCCAAGTCTCCCGATAAAAATGATACCTCACTTGTGTGGGTTGGCCTAGCGCCCGCGACAGGAAATGCCCCAAAACACAACGTGGACACATCCCATTTTTTGACAAAATACAGAGCTGTTTTTTGCAAAGTGCCTACCTGTAGATTTTGGCCTCTAGCTCAGCCAGCACATAGGGAAACCTACCAATCCTGTGCATTTTTGAAAACTAGAGACCTAGGGGAATCCAAGATGGGGTGACTCGTGGGGCTCTGACCAGGTTCTGTTACCCAGAATCCTTTGCAAACCTCAAAAAGTGGCTAAAAAAACATGTTTTCCTCACATTTCGGTGACAGAAAGTTGTGGAATCTGAGAGGAGCCACAAATTTCCTTCCACCCAGCGTTCCCCCAACTCTCCCGATAAAAATGATACCTCACTTGTGTGGGTAGGCCTAGCGCCCGCGACAGGAAATGCCCCAAAACACAACGTGGACACATCCCATTTTTTGACAAAATACAGAGCTGTTTTTTGCAAAGTGCCTACCTGTAGATTTTGGCCTCTAGCTCAGCCGGCACATAGGGAAACCTACCAAACCTGTGCATTTTTGAAAACTAGAGACCTAGGGGAATCCAAGATGGGGTGACTCGTGGGGCTCTGACCAGGTTCTGTTACCCAGAATCCTTTGCAAACCTCAAAAAGTGGCTAAAAAAACAAGTTTTCCTCACATTTCGGTGACAGAAAGTTGTGGAATCTGAGAGGAGCCACAAATTTCCTTCCACCCAGCGTTCCCCCAAGTCTCCCGATAAAAATGATACCTCACTTGTGTGGGTAGGCCTAGCGCCCGCGACAGGAAATGCCCCAAAACACAACGTGGACACATCCCATTTTTTGACAAAATACAAAGCTGTTTTTTGCAAAGTGCCTACCTGTAGATTTTGGCCTCTAGCTCAGCCGGCACATAGGGAAACCTACCAAACCTGTGCATTTTTGAAAACTAGAGTCCTAGGGGAATCCAAGATGGGGTGACTCGTGGGGCTCTGTCCAGGTTCTGTTACCCAGAATCCTTTGCAAACCTCAAGAAGTGGCTAAAAAAACAAGTTTTCCTCACATTTCGGTGACAGAAAGTTGTGGAATCTGAGAGGAGCCACAAATTTCCTTCCACCCAGCGTTCCCCCAAGTCTCCCGATAAAAATGATACCTCACTTGTGTGGGTAGGCCTAGCGCCCGCGACAGTAAATGCCCCAAAACACAACGTGGACACATCCCATTTTTTGACAAAATACAGAGCTGTTTTTTGCAAAGTGCCTACCTGTAGATTTTGGCCTCTAGCTCAGCCGGCACATAGGGAAACCTACCAAACCTGTGCATTTTTGAAAACTAGAGTCCTAGGGGAATCCAAGATGGGGTGACTCGTGGGGCTCTGTCCAGGTTCTGTTACCCAGAATCCTTTGCAAACCTCAAGAAGTGGCTAAAAAAACAAGTTTTCCTCACATTTCGGTGACAGAAAGTTGTGGAATCTGAGAGGAGCCACAAATTTCCTTCCACCCAGCGTTCCCCCAAGTCTCCCGATAAAAATGATACCTCACTTGTGTGGGTTGGCCTAGCGCCCGCGACAGGAAATGCCCCAAAACACAACGTGGACACATCCCATTTTTTGACAAAATACAGAGCTGTTTTTTGCAAAGTGCCTACCTGTAGATTTTGGCCTCTAGCTCAGCCAGCACATAGGGAAACCTACCAATCCTGTGCATTTTTGAAAACTAGAGACCTAGGGGAATCCAAGATGGGGTGACTCGTGGGGCTCTGACCAGGTTCTGTTACCCAGAATCCTTTGCAAACCTCAAAAAGTGGCTAAAAAAACATGTTTTCCTCACATTTCGGTGACAGAAAGTTGTGGAATCTGAGAGGAGCCACAAATTTCCTTCCATCCAGCGTTCCCCCAACTCTCCCGATAAAAATGATACCTCACTTGTGTGGGTAGGCCTAGCGCCCGCGACAGGAAATGCCCCAAAACACAACGTGGACACATCCCATTTTTTGACAAAATACAAAGCTGTTTTTTGCAAAGTGCCTACCTGTAGATTTTGGCCTCTAGCTCCGCCGGCACATAGGGAAACCTACCAAACCTGTGCATTTTTGAAAACTAGAGTCCTAGGGGAATCCAAGATGGGGTGACTCGTGGGGCTCTGACCAGGTTCTTTTACCCAGAATCCTTTGCAAACCTCAAAAAGTGGCTAAACAAACAAGTTTTCCTTACATTTCGGTGACAGAAAGTTGTGGAATCTGAGAGGAGCCACAAATTTCCTTCCACCCAGCGTTCCCCCAAGTCTCCCGATAAAAATGATACCTCACTTGTGTGGGTAGGCCTAGCGCCCGCGACAGGAAATGCCCCAAAACACAACGTGGACACATCCCATTTTTTGACAAAATACAGAGCTGTTTTTTGCAAAGTGCCTACCTGTAGATTTTGGCCTCTAGCTCAGCCAGCACATAGGGAAACCTACCAAACCTGTGCATTTTTTTAAACTAGAGACCTAGGGGAATCCAAGATGGGGTGACTCGTGGGGCTCTGACCAGGTTCTGTTACCCAGAATCCTTTGCAAACCTCAAAAAGTGGCTAAAAAAACAAGTTTTCCTCACATTTCGGTGACAGAAAGTTGTGGAATCTGAGAGAAGCCACAAATTTCCTTCCACCCAGCGTTCCCCCAAGTCTCCCGATAAAAATGATACCTCACTTGTGTGGGTAGGCCTAGCGCCCGCGACAGGAAATGCCCCAAAACACAACGTGGACACATCCCATTTATTGATAAAATACAGAGCTGTTTTTTGCAAAGTGCCTACCTGTAGATTTTGGCCTCTAGCTCAGCCGGCACATAGGGAAACCTACCAAACCTGTGCATTTTTGAAAACTAGAGACCTAGGGGAATACAAGATGGGGTGACTCGTGGGGCTCTGACCAGGTTCTGTTACCCAGAATCCTTTGCAAACCTCAAAAAGTGGCTAAACAAACAAGTTTTCCTTACATTTCGGTGACAGAAATTTGTGGAATCTGAGTGGAGCCACAAATTTCCTTCCACCCAGCGTTCCCCCAAGTCTCCCGATAAAAATGATACCTCACTTGTGTGGGTTGGCCTAGCGCCCGCGACAGGAAATGCCCCAAAACACAACGTGGACACATCCCATTTTTTGACAAAATACAGAGCTGTTTTTTGCAAAGTGCCTACCTGTAGATTTTGGCCTCTAGCTCAGCCAGCACATAGGGAAACCTACCAATCCTGTGCATTTTTGAAAACTAGAGACCTAGGGGAATCCAAGATGGGGTGACTCGTGGGGCTCTGACCAGGTTCTGTTACCCAGAATCCTTTGCAAACCTCAAAAAGTGGCTAAAAAAACATGTTTTCCTCACATTTCGGTGACAGAAAGTTGTGGAATCTGAGAGGAGCCACAAATTTCCTTCCACCCAGCGTTCCCCCAACTCTCCCGATAAAAATGATACCTCACTTGTGTGGGTAGGCCTAGCGCCCGCGACAGGAAATGCCCCAAAACACAACGTGGACACATCCCATTTTTTGACAAAATACAGAGCTGTTTTTTGCAAAGTGCCTACCTGTAGATTTTGGCCTCTAGCTCAGCCGGCACATAGGGAAACCTACCAAACCTGTGCATTTTTGAAAACTAGAGACCTAGGGGAATCCAAGATGGGGTGACTCGTGGGGCTCTGACCAGGTTCTGTTACCCAGAATCCTTTGCAAACCTCAAAAAGTGGCTAAAAAAACAAGTTTTCCTCACATTTCGGTGACAGAAAGTTGTGGAATCTGAGAGGAGCCACAAATTTCCTTCCACCCAGCGTTCCCCCAAGTCTCCCGATAAAAATGATACCTCACTTGTGTGGGTAGGCCTAGCGCCCGCGACAGGAAATGCCCCAAAACACAACGTGGACACATCCCATTTTTTGACAAAATACAAAGCTGTTTTTTGCAAAGTGCCTACCTGTAGATTTTGGCCTCTAGCTCAGCCGGCACATAGGGAAACCTACCAAACCTGTGCATTTTTGAAAACTAGAGTCCTAGGGGAATCCAAGATGGGGTGACTCGTGGGGCTCTGTCCAGGTTCTGTTACCCAGAATCCTTTGCAAACCTCAAGAAGTGGCTAAAAAAACAAGTTTTCCTCACATTTCGGTGACAGAAAGTTGTGGAATCTGAGAGGAGCCACAAATTTCCTTCCACCCAGCGTTCCCCCAAGTCTCCCGATAAAAATGATACCTCACTTGTGTGGGTAGGCCTAGCGCCCGCGACAGTAAATGCCCCAAAACACAACGTGGACACATCCCATTTTTTGACAAAATACAGAGCTGTTTTTTGCAAAGTGCCTACCTGTAGATTTTGGCCTCTAGCTCAGCCGGCACATAGGGAAACCTACCAAACCTGTGCATTTTTGAAAACTAGAGACCTAGGGGAATCCAAGATGGGGTGACTCGTGGGGCTCTGACCAGGTTCTGTTACCCAGAATCCTTTGCAAACCTCAAAAAGTGGCTAAAAAAACATGTTTTCCTCACATTTCGGTGACAGAAAGTTGTGGAATCTGAGAGGAGCCACAAATTTCCTTCCACCCAGCGTTCCCCCAAGTCTCCCGATAAAAATGATACCTCACTTGTGTGGGTAGGCCTAGCGCCCGCGACAGGAAATGCCCCAAAACACAACGTGGACACATCCCATTTTTTGACAAAATACAGAGCTGTTTTTTGCAAAGTGCCTACCTGTAGATTTTGGCCTCTAGCTCAGCCGGCACATAGGGAAACCTACCAAACCTGTGCATTTGTGAAAACTAGAGACCTAGGGGAATACAAGATGGGGTGACTCGTGGGTCTCTGACCAGGTTCTGTTACCCAGAATCCTTTGCAAACCTCAAAAAGTGGCTAAAAAAACAAGTTTTCCTCACATTTCGGTGACAGAAAGTTGTGGAATCTGAGAGGAGCCACAAATTTCCTTCCACCCAGCGTTCCCCCAAGTCTCCCGATAAAAATGATACCTCACTTGTGTGGGTAGGCCTAGCGCCCGCGACAGGAAATGCCCCAAAACACAACGTGGACACATCCCATGTTTTGACAAAATACAGAGCTGTTTTTTGCAAAGTGCCTACCTGTAGATTTTGGCCTCTAGCTCAGCCGGCACATAGGGAAACCTACCAAACCTGTGCATTTTTGAAAACTAGAGACCTAGGGGAATCCAAGATGGGGTGACTCGTGGGGCTCTGAGCAGGTTCTTTTACCCAGTATCCTTTGCAAACCTCAAAAACTGGCTAAACAAACAAGTTTTCCTTACATTTCGGTGACAGAAAGTTGTGGAATCTGAGAGGAGCCACAAATTTCCTTCCACCCAGCGTTCCCCCAAGTCTCCCGATAAAAATGATACCTCACTTGTGTGGGTAGGCCTAGCGCCCGCGACAGGAAATGCCCCAAAACACAACGTGGACACATCCCATTTTTTGACAAAATACAGAGCTGTTTTTTGCAAAGTGCCTACCTGTAGATTTTGGCCTCTAGCTCAGCCAGCACATAGGGAAACCTACCAAACCTGTGCATTTTTTTAAACTAGAGACCTAGGGGAATCCAAGATGGGGTGACTCGTGGGGCTCTGACCAGGTTCTGTTACCCAGAATCCTTTGCAAACCTCAAAAAGTGGCTAAAAAAACAAGTTTTCCTCACATTTCGGTGACAGAAAGTTCTGGAATCTGAGAGAAGCCACAAATTTCCTTCCACCCAGCGTTCCCCCAAGTCTCCCGATAAAAATGATACCTCACTTGTGTGGGTAGGCCTAGCGCCCGCGACAGGAAATGCCCCAAAACACAACGTGGACACATCCCATTTTTTGATAAAATACAGAGCTGTTTTTTGCAAAGTGCCTACCTGTAGATTTTGGCCTCTAGCTCAGCCGGCACATAGGGAAACCTACCAAACCTGTGCATTTTTGAAAACTAGAGACCTAGGGGAATACAAGATGGGGTGACTCGTGGGGCTCTGACCAGGTTCTGTTACCCAGAATCCTTTGCAAACCTCAAAAAGTGGCTAAACAAACAAGTTTTCCTTACATTTCGGTGACAGAAAGTTGTGGAATCTGAGAGGAGCCACACATTTCCTTCCACCCAGCGTTTCCCCAACTCTCCCGATAAAAATGATACCTCACTTGTGTGGGTAGGCCTAGCGCCCGCGACAGGAAATGCCCCAAAACACAACGTGGACACATCCCATTTTTTGACAAAATACAGAGCTGTTTTTTGCAAAGTGCCTACCTGTAGATTTTGGCCTCTAGCTCAGCCGGCACATAGGGAAACATACCAAACCTGTGCATTTTTGAAAACTAGAGACCTAGGGGAATCCAAGATGGGGTGACTCGTGGGGCTCTGACCAGGTTCTGTTACCCAGAATCCTTTGCAAACCTCAAAAAGTGGCTAAAAAAACAAGTTTTCCTCACATTTCGGTGACAGAAAGTTCTGGAATCTGAGAGGAGCCACAAATTTCCTTCCACCCAGCGTTCCCCCAAGTCTCCCGATAAAAATGATACCTCACTTGTGTGGGTAGGCCTAGCGCCCGCGACAGGAAATGCCCCAAAACACAACGTGGACACATCCCATTTTTTGACAAAATACAGAGCTGTTTTTTGCAAAGTGCCTACCTGTAGATTTTGGCCTCTAGCTCAGCCGGCACATAGGGAAACCTACCAAACCTGTGCATTTTTTAAAACTAGAGTCCTAGGGGAATCCAAGATGGGGTGACTCGTGGGGCTCTGACCAGGTTCTGTTACCCAGAATCCTTTGCAAACCTCAAGAAGTGGCTAAAAAAACAAGTTTTCCTCACATTTCGGTGACAGAAAGTTGTGGAATCTGAGAGGAGCCACAAATTTCCTTCCACCCAGCGTTCCCCCAAGTCTCCCGATAAAAATGATACCTCACTTGTGTGGGTAGGCCTAGCGCCCGCGACAGGAAATGCCCCAAAACACAACGTGGACACATCCCATTTTTTGACAAAATACAGAGCTGTTTTTTGCAAAGTGCCTACCTGTAGATTTTGGCCTCTAGCTCAGCCGCCACATAGGGAAACCTACCAAACCTGTGCATTTTTGAAAACTAGAGACCTAGGGGAATCCAAGATGGGGTGACTCGTGGGGCTCTGACCAGGTTCTGTTACCCAGAATCCTTTGCAAACCTCAAAAAGTGGCTAAAAAAACATGTTTTCCTCACATTTCGGTGATAGAAAGTTGTGGAATCTGAGAGGAGCCACAAATTTCCTTCCACCCAGCGTTCCCCCAAGTCTCCCGATAAAAATGATATCTCACTTGTGTGGGTAGGCCTAGCGCCCGCGACAGGAAATGCCCCAAAACACAACGTGGACACATCCCATTTTTTGACAAAATACAGAGCTGTTTTTTGCAAAGTGCCTACCTGTAGATTTTGGCCTCTAGCTCAGCTGGCACATAGGGAAACCTACCAAACCTGTGCATTTTTGAAAACTAGAGACCTAGGGGAATACAAGATGGGGTGACTCGTGGAGCTCTGACCAGGTTCTGTTACCCAGAATCCTTTGCAAACCTCAAAAAGTGGCTAAACAAACAAGTTTTCCTTACATTTCGGTGACAGAAAGTTGTGGAATCTGAGAGGAGCCACAAATTTCCTTCCACCCAGCGTTCCCCCAAGTCTCCCGATAAAAATGATACCTCACTTGTGTGGGTAGGCCTAGCGCCCGCGACAGGAAATGCCCCAAAACACAACGTGGACACATCCCATTTTTTGACAAAATACAGAGCTGTTTTTTGCAAAGTGCCTACCTGTGGATTTTGGCCTCTAGCTCAGCCAGCACATAGGGAAACCTACCAAACCTGTGCATTTTTTTAAACTAGAGACCTAGGGGAATCCAAGATGGGGTGACTCGTGGGGCTCTGACCAGGTTCTGTTACCCAGAATCCTTTGCAAACCTCAAAAAGTGGCTAAAAAAACAAGTTTTCCTCACATTTCGGTGACAGAAAGTTCTGGAATCTGAGAGGAGCCACAAATTTCCTTCCACCAAGCGTTCCCCCAAGTCTCCCGATAAAAATGATACCTCACTTGTGTGGGTAGGCCTAGCGCCCGCGACAGGAAATGCCCCGAAACACAACGTGGACACATCCCATTTTTTGACAAAATACAGAGCTGTTTTTTGCAAAGTGCCTACCTGTAGAGTTTGGCCTCTAGCTCAGCCGGCACATAGGGAAACCTACCAAACCTGTGCATTTTTGAAAACTCGAGACCTAGGGGAATCCAAGATGGGGATGACTTGCGGGGCTCTGACCAGGTTCTGTTACCCAGAATCCTTTGCAAACCTCAAAAAGTGGCTAAAAAAACAAGTTTTCCTCACATTTCGGTGACAGAAAGTTCTGAAATCTGAGAGGAGCCACAAATTTCCTTCCACCCAGCGTTCCCCCAAGTCTCCCGATAAAAATGATACCTCACTTGTGTGGGTAGGCCTAGCGCCCGCGACAGGAAATGCCCCAAAACACAACGTGGACACATCCCATTTTTTGACAAAATACAGAGCTGTTTTTTGCAAAGTGCCTACCTGTAGAGTTTGGCCTCTAGCTCAGCCGGCACATAGGGAAACCTACCAAACCTGTGCATTTTTGAAAACTAGAGACCTAGGGGAATACAAGATGGGGTGACTCGTGGGGCTCTGACCAGGTTCTGTTACCCAGAATCCTTTGCAAACCTCAAAAAGTGGCTAAAAATACAAGTTTTCCTCACATTTCGGTGACAGAAAGTTGTGGAATCTGAGAGGAGCCACAAATTTCCTTCCACCCAGCGTTCCCCCAAGTCTCCCGATAAAAATGATACCTCCCTTGTGTGGGTAGGCCTAGCGCCCGCGACAGGAAATGCCCCAAAACACAACGTGGACACATCCCATTTTTTGACAAAATACAGAGCTGTTTTTTGCAAAGTGCCTACCTGTAGATTTTGGCCTCTAGCTCAGCCGGCACATAGGGAAACCTACCAAACCTGTGCATTTTTGAAAATTAGAGACCTAGGGGAATCCAAGATGGGGTGACTCGTGGGGCTCTGACCAGGTTCTTTTACCCAGAATCCTTTGCAAACCTCAAAAAGTGGCTAAACAAACAAGTTTTCCTTACATTTCGGTGACAGAAAGTTGTGGAATCTGAGAGGAGCCACAAATTTCCTTCCACCCAGCGTTCCCCCAAGTCTCCCGATAAAAATGATACCTCACTTGTGTGGGTAGGCCTAGCGCCCGCGACAGGAAATGCCCCAAAACACAACGTGGACACATCCCATTTTTTGACAAAATAGAGAGCTGTTTTTTGCAAAGTGCCTACCTGTAGATTTTGCCCTCTAGCTCAGCCAGCACATAGGGAAACCTACCAAACCTGTGCATTTTTTTAAACTAGAGACCTAGGGGAATCCAAGATGGGGTGACTCGTGGGGCTCTGACCAGGTTCTGTTACCCAGAATCCTTTGCAAACCTCAAAAAGTGGCTAAAAAAACAAGTTTTCCTCACATTTCGGTGACAGAAAGTTGTGGAATCTGAGAGGAGCCACAAATTTCCTTCCACCCAGCGTTCCCCCAAGTCTCCCGATAAAAATGATACCTCACTTGTGTGGGTAGGCCTAGCGCCCGCGACAGGAAATGCCCCAAAACACAACGTGGACACATCCCATTTATTGATAAAATACAGAGCTGTTTTTTGCAAAGTGCCTACCTGTAGATTTTGGCCTCTAGCTCAGCCGGCACATAGGGAAACCTACCAAACCTGTGCATTTTTGAAAACTAGAGACCTAGGGGAATACAAGATGGGGTGACTCGTGGGGCTCTGACCAGGTTCTCTTACCCAGAATCCTTTGCAAACCTCAAAAAGTGGCTAAACAAACAAGTTTTCCTTACATTTCGGTGACAGAAATTTGTGGAATCTGAGTGGAGCCACAAATTTCCTTCCACCCAGCGTTCCCCCAAGTCTCCCGATAAAAATGATACCTCACTTGTGTGGGTTGGCCTAGCGCCCGCGACAGGAAATGCCCCAAAACACAACGTGGACACATCCCATTTTTTGACAAAATACAGAGCTGTTTTTTGCAAAGTGCCTACCTGTAGATTTTGGCCTCTAGCTCAGCCAGCACATAGGGAAACCTACCAATCCTGTGCATTTTTGAAAACTAGAGACCTAGGGGAATCCAAGATGGGGTGACTCGTGGGGCTCTGACCAGGTTCTGTTACCCAGAATCCTTTGCAAACCTCAAAAAGTGGCTAAAAAAACATGTTTTCCTCACATTTCGGTGACAGAAAGTTGTGGAATCTGAGAGGAGCCACAAATTTCCTTCCATCCAGCGTTCCCCCAACTCTCCCGATAAAAATGATACCTCACTTGTGTGGGTAGGCCTAGCGCCCGCGACAGGAAATGCCCCAAAACACAACGTGGACACATCCCATTTTTTGACAAAATACAAAGCTGTTTTTTGCAAAGTGCCTACCTGTAGATTTTGGCCTCTAGCTCCGCCGGCACATAGGGAAACCTACCAAACCTGTGCATTTTTGAAAACTAGAGTCCTAGGGGAATCCAAGATGGGGTGACTCGTGGGGCTCTGACCAGGTTCTTTTACCCAGAATCCTTTGCAAACCTCAAAAAGTGGCTAAACAAACAAGTTTTCCTTACATTTCGGTGACAGAAAGTTGTGGAATCTGAGAGGAGCCACAAATTTCCTTCCACCCAGCGTTCCCCCAAGTCTCCCGATAAAAATGATACCTCACTTGTGTGGGTAGGCCTAGCGCCCGCGACAGGAAATGCCCCAAAACACAACGTGGACACATCCCATTTTTTGACAAAATACAGAGCTGTTTTTTGCAAAGTGCCTACCTGTAGATTTTGGCCTCTAGCTCAGCCAGCACATAGGGAAACCTACCAAACCTGTGCATTTTTTTAAACTAGAGACCTAGGGGAATCCAAGATGGGGTGACTCGTGGGGCTCTGACCAGGTTCTGTTACCCAGAATCCTTTGCAAACCTCAAAAAGTGGCTAAAAAAACAAGTTTTCCTCACATTTCGGTGACAGAAAGTTGTGGAATCTGAGAGGAGCCACAAATTTCCTTCCACCCAGCGTTCCCCCAAGTCTCCCGATAAAAATGATACCTCACTTGTGTGGGTAGGCCTAGCGCCCGCGACAGGAAATGCCCCAAAACACAACGTGGACACATCCCATTTATTGATAAAATACAGAGCTGTTTTTTGCAAAGTGCCTACCTGTAGATTTTGGCCTCTAGCTCAGCCGGCACATAGGGAAACCTACCAAACCTGTGCATTTTTGAAAACTAGAGACCTAGGGGAATACAAGATGGGGTGACTCGTGGGGCTCTGACCAGGTTCTTTTACCCAGAATCCTTTGCAAACCTCAAAAAGTGGCTAAACAAACAAGTTTTCCTTACATTTCGGTGACAGAAAGTTGTGGAATCTGAGAGGAGCCACAAATTTCCTTCCACCCAGCGTTCCCCCAAGTCTCCCGATAAAAATGATACCTCACTTGTGTGGGTAGGCCTAGCGCCCGCGACAGGAAATGCCCCAAAACACAACGTGGACACATCCCATTTTTTGACAAAATACAGAGCTGTTTTTTGCAAAGTGCCTACCTGTAGATTTTGGCCTCTAGCTCAGCCAGCACATAGGGAAACCTACCAATCCTGTGCATTTTTGAAAACTAGAGACCTAGGGGAATCCAAGATGGGGTGACTCGTGGGGCTCTGACCAGGTTCTGTTACCCAGAATCCTTTGCAAACCTCAAAAAGTGGCTAAAAAAACAAGTTTTCCTCACATTTCGGTGACAGAAAGTTGTGGAATCTGAGAGGAGCCACAAATTTCCTTCCACCCAGCGTTCCCCCAAGTCTCCCGATAAAAATGATACCTCACTTGTGTGGGTAGGCCTAGCGCCCGCGACAGGAAATGCCCCAAAACACAACGTGGACACATCCCATTTATTGATAAAATACAGAGCTGTTTTTTGCAAAGTGCCTACCTGTAGATTTTGGCCTCTAGCTCAGCCGGCACATAGGGAAACCTACCAAACCTGTGCATTTTTGAAAACTAGAGACCTAGGGGAATACAAGATGGGGTGACTCGTGGGGCTCTGACCAGGTTCTGTTACCCAGAATCCTTTGCAAACCTCAAAAAGTGGCTAAACAAACAAGTTTTCCTTACATTTCGGTGACAGAAATTTGTGGAATCTGAGTGGAGCCACAAATTTCCTTCCACCCAGCGTTCCCCCAAGTCTCCCGATAAAAATGATACCTCACTTGTGTGGGTTGGCCTAGCGCCCGCGACAGGAAATGCCCCAAAACACAACGTGGACACATCCCATTTTTTGACAAAATACAGAGCTGTTTTTTGCAAAGTGCCTACCTGTAGATTTTGGCCTCTAGCTCAGCCAGCACATAGGGAAACCTACCAATCCTGTGCATTTTTGAAAACTAGAGACCTAGGGGAATCCAAGATGGGGTGACTCGTGGGGCTCTGACCAGGTTCTGTTACCCAGAATCCTTTGCAAACCTCAAAAAGTGGCTAAAAAAACATGTTTTCCTCACATTTCGGTGACAGAAAGTTGTGGAATCTGAGAGGAGCCACAAATTTCCTTCCACCCAGCGTTCCCCCAACTCTCCCGATAAAAATGATACCTCACTTGTGTGGGTAGGCCTAGCGCCCGCGACAGGAAATGCCCCAAAACACAACGTGGACACATCCCATTTTTTGACAAAATACAGAGCTGTTTTTTGCAAAGTGCCTACCTGTAGATTTTGGCCTCTAGCTCAGCCGGCACATAGGGAAACCTACCAAACCTGTGCATTTTTGAAAACTAGAGACCTAGGGGAATCCAAGATGGGGTGACTCGTGGGGCTCTGACCAGGTTCTGTTACCCAGAATCCTTTGCAAACCTCAAAAAGTGGCTAAAAAAACAAGTTTTCCTCACATTTCGGTGACAGAAAGTTGTGGAATCTGAGAGGAGCCACAAATTTCCTTCCACCCAGCGTTCCCCCAAGTCTCCCGATAAAAATGATACCTCACTTGTGTGGGTAGGCCTAGCGCCCGCGACAGGAAATGCCCCAAAACACAACGTGGACACATCCCATTTTTTGACAAAATACAAAGCTGTTTTTTGCAAAGTGCCTACCTGTAGATTTTGGCCTCTAGCTCAGCCGGCACATAGGGAAACCTACCAAACCTGTGCATTTTTGAAAACTAGAGTCCTAGGGGAATCCAAGATGGGGTGACTCGTGGGGCTCTGTCCAGGTTCTGTTACCCAGAATCCTTTGCAAACCTCAAGAAGTGGCTAAAAAAACAAGTTTTCCTCACATTTCGGTGACAGAAAGTTGTGGAATCTGAGAGGAGCCACAAATTTCCTTCCACCCAGCGTTCCCCCAAGTCTCCCGATAAAAATGATACCTCACTTGTGTGGGTAGGCCTAGCGCCCGCGACAGTAAATGCCCCAAAACACAACGTGGACACATCCCATTTTTTGACAAAATACAGAGCTGTTTTTTGCAAAGTGCCTACCTGTAGATTTTGGCCTCTAGCTCAGCCGGCACATAGGGAAACCTACCAAACCTGTGCATTTTTGAAAACTAGAGACCTAGGGGAATCCAAGATGGGGTGACTCGTGGGGCTCTGACCAGGTTCTGTTACCCAGAATCCTTTGCAAACCTCAAAAAGTGGCTAAAAAAACATGTTTTCCTCACATTTCGGTGACAGAAAGTTGTGGAATCTGAGAGGAGCCACAAATTTCCTTCCACCCAGCGTTCCCCCAAGTCTCCCGATAAAAATGATACCTCACTTGTGTGGGTAGGCCTAGCGCCCGCGACAGGAAATGCCCCAAAACACAACGTGGACACATCCCATTTTTTGACAAAATACAGAGCTGTTTTTTGCAAAGTGCCTACCTGTAGATTTTGGCCTCTAGCTCAGCCGGCACATAGGGAAACCTACCAAACCTGTGCATTTGTGAAAACTAGAGACCTAGGGGAATACAAGATGGGGTGACTCGTGGGTCTCTGACCAGGTTCTGTTACCCAGAATCCTTTGCAAACCTCAAAAAGTGGCTAAAAAAACAAGTTTTCCTCACATTTCGGTGACAGAAAGTTGTGGAATCTGAGAGGAGCCACAAATTTCCTTCCACCCAGCGTTCCCCCAAGTCTCCCGATAAAAATGATACCTCACTTGTGTGGGTAGGCCTAGCGCCCGCGACAGGAAATGCCCCAAAACACAACGTGGACACATCCCATGTTTTGACAAAATACAGAGCTGTTTTTTGCAAAGTGCCTACCTGTAGATTTTGGCCTCTAGCTCAGCCGGCACATAGGGAAACCTACCAAACCTGTGCATTTTTGAAAACTAGAGACCTAGGGGAATCCAAGATGGGGTGACTCGTGGGGCTCTGAGCAGGTTCTTTTACCCAGTATCCTTTGCAAACCTCAAAAACTGGCTAAACAAACAAGTTTTCCTTACATTTCGGTGACAGAAAGTTGTGGAATCTGAGAGGAGCCACAAATTTCCTTCCACCCAGCGTTCCCCCAAGTCTCCCGATAAAAATGATACCTCACTTGTGTGGGTAGGCCTAGCGCCCGCGACAGGAAATGCCCCAAAACACAACGTGGACACATCCCATTTTTTGACAAAATACAGAGCTGTTTTTTGCAAAGTGCCTACCTGTAGATTTTGGCCTCTAGCTCAGCCAGCACATAGGGAAACCTACCAAACCTGTGCATTTTTTTAAACTAGAGACCTAGGGGAATCCAAGATGGGGTGACTCGTGGGGCTCTGACCAGGTTCTGTTACCCAGAATCCTTTGCAAACCTCAAAAAGTGGCTAAAAAAACAAGTTTTCCTCACATTTCGGTGACAGAAAGTTCTGGAATCTGAGAGAAGCCACAAATTTCCTTCCACCCAGCGTTCCCCCAAGTCTCCCGATAAAAATGATACCTCACTTGTGTGGGTAGGCCTAGCGCCCGCGACAGGAAATGCCCCAAAACACAACGTGGACACATCCCATTTTTTGATAAAATACAGAGCTGTTTTTTGCAAAGTGCCTACCTGTAGATTTTGGCCTCTAGCTCAGCCGGCACATAGGGAAACCTACCAAACCTGTGCATTTTTGAAAACTAGAGACCTAGGGGAATACAAGATGGGGTGACTCGTGGGGCTCTGACCAGGTTCTGTTACCCAGAATCCTTTGCAAACCTCAAAAAGTGGCTAAACAAACAAGTTTTCCTTACATTTCGGTGACAGAAAGTTGTGGAATCTGAGAGGAGCCACACATTTCCTTCCACCCAGCGTTTCCCCAACTCTCCCGATAAAAATGATACCTCACTTGTGTGGGTAGGCCTAGCGCCCGCGACAGGAAATGCCCCAAAACACAACGTGGACACATCCCATTTTTTGACAAAATACAGAGCTGTTTTTTGCAAAGTGCCTACCTGTAGATTTTGGCCTCTAGCTCAGCCGGCACATAGGGAAACATACCAAACCTGTGCATTTTTGAAAACTAGAGACCTAGGGGAATCCAAGATGGGGTGACTCGTGGGGCTCTGACCAGGTTCTGTTACCCAGAATCCTTTGCAAACCTCAAAAAGTGGCTAAAAAAACAAGTTTTCCTCACATTTCGGTGACAGAAAGTTCTGGAATCTGAGAGGAGCCACAAATTTCCTTCCACCCAGCGTTCCCCCAAGTCTCCCGATAAAAATGATACCTCACTTGTGTGGGTAGGCCTAGCGCCCGCGACAGGAAATGCCCCAAAACACAACGTGGACACATCCCATTTTTTGACAAAATACAGAGCTGTTTTTTGCAAAGTGCCTACCTGTAGATTTTGGCCTCTAGCTCAGCCGGCACATAGGGAAACCTACCAAACCTGTGCATTTTTTAAAACTAGAGTCCTAGGGGAATCCAAGATGGGGTGACTCGTGGGGCTCTGACCAGGTTCTGTTACCCAGAATCCTTTGCAAACCTCAAGAAGTGGCTAAAAAAACAAGTTTTCCTCACATTTCGGTGACAGAAAGTTGTGGAATCTGAGAGGAGCCACAAATTTCCTTCCACCCAGCGTTCCCCCAAGTCTCCCGATAAAAATGATACCTCACTTGTGTGGGTAGGCCTAGCGCCCGCGACAGGAAATGCCCCAAAACACAACGTGGACACATCCCATTTTTTGACAAAATACAGAGCTGTTTTTTGCAAAGTGCCTACCTGTAGATTTTGGCCTCTAGCTCAGCCGCCACATAGGGAAACCTACCAAACCTGTGCATTTTTGAAAACTAGAGACCTAGGGGAATCCAAGATGGGGTGACTCGTGGGGCTCTGACCAGGTTCTGTTACCCAGAATCCTTTGCAAACCTCAAAAAGTGGCTAAAAAAACATGTTTTCCTCACATTTCGGTGATAGAAAGTTGTGGAATCTGAGAGGAGCCACAAATTTCCTTCCACCCAGCGTTCCCCCAAGTCTCCCGATAAAAATGATATCTCACTTGTGTGGGTAGGCCTAGCGCCCGCGACAGGAAATGCCCCAAAACACAACGTGGACACATCCCATTTTTTGACAAAATACAGAGCTGTTTTTTGCAAAGTGCCTACCTGTAGATTTTGGCCTCTAGCTCAGCTGGCACATAGGGAAACCTACCAAACCTGTGCATTTTTGAAAACTAGAGACCTAGGGGAATACAAGATGGGGTGACTCGTGGAGCTCTGACCAGGTTCTGTTACCCAGAATCCTTTGCAAACCTCAAAAAGTGGCTAAACAAACAAGTTTTCCTTACATTTCGGTGACAGAAAGTTGTGGAATCTGAGAGGAGCCACAAATTTCCTTCCACCCAGCGTTCCCCCAAGTCTCCCGATAAAAATGATACCTCACTTGTGTGGGTAGGCCTAGCGCCCGCGACAGGAAATGCCCCAAAACACAACGTGGACACATCCCATTTTTTGACAAAATACAGAGCTGTTTTTTGCAAAGTGCCTACCTGTGGATTTTGGCCTCTAGCTCAGCCAGCACATAGGGAAACCTACCAAACCTGTGCATTTTTTTAAACTAGAGACCTAGGGGAATCCAAGATGGGGTGACTCGTGGGGCTCTGACCAGGTTCTGTTACCCAGAATCCTTTGCAAACCTCAAAAAGTGGCTAAAAAAACAAGTTTTCCTCACATTTCGGTGACAGAAAGTTCTGGAATCTGAGAGGAGCCACAAATTTCCTTCCACCAAGCGTTCCCCCAAGTCTCCCGATAAAAATGATACCTCACTTGTGTGGGTAGGCCTAGCGCCCGCGACAGGAAATGCCCCGAAACACAACGTGGACACATCCCATTTTTTGACAAAATACAGAGCTGTTTTTTGCAAAGTGCCTACCTGTAGAGTTTGGCCTCTAGCTCAGCCGGCACATAGGGAAACCTACCAAACCTGTGCATTTTTGAAAACTCGAGACCTAGGGGAATCCAAGATGGGGATGACTTGCGGGGCTCTGACCAGGTTCTGTTACCCAGAATCCTTTGCAAACCTCAAAAAGTGGCTAAAAAAACAAGTTTTCCTCACATTTCGGTGACAGAAAGTTCTGAAATCTGAGAGGAGCCACAAATTTCCTTCCACCCAGCGTTCCCCCAAGTCTCCCGATAAAAATGATACCTCACTTGTGTGGGTAGGCCTAGCGCCCGCGACAGGAAATGCCCCAAAACACAACGTGGACACATCCCATTTTTTGACAAAATACAGAGCTGTTTTTTGCAAAGTGCCTACCTGTAGAGTTTGGCCTCTAGCTCAGCCGGCACATAGGGAAACCTACCAAACCTGTGCATTTTTGAAAACTAGAGACCTAGGGGAATACAAGATGGGGTGACTCGTGGGGCTCTGACCAGGTTCTGTTACCCAGAATCCTTTGCAAACCTCAAAAAGTGGCTAAAAATACAAGTTTTCCTCACATTTCGGTGACAGAAAGTTGTGGAATCTGAGAGGAGCCACAAATTTCCTTCCACCCAGCGTTCCCCCAAGTCTCCCGATAAAAATGATACCTCCCTTGTGTGGGTAGGCCTAGCGCCCGCGACAGGAAATGCCCCAAAACACAACGTGGACACATCCCATTTTTTGACAAAATACAGAGCTGTTTTTTGCAAAGTGCCTACCTGTAGATTTTGGCCTCTAGCTCAGCCGGCACATAGGGAAACCTACCAAACCTGTGCATTTTTGAAAATTAGAGACCTAGGGGAATCCAAGATGGGGTGACTCGTGGGGCTCTGACCAGGTTCTTTTACCCAGAATCCTTTGCAAACCTCAAAAAGTGGCTAAACAAACAAGTTTTCCTTACATTTCGGTGACAGAAAGTTGTGGAATCTGAGAGGAGCCACAAATTTCCTTCCACCCAGCGTTCCCCCAAGTCTCCCGATAAAAATGATACCTCACTTGTGTGGGTAGGCCTAGCGCCCGCGACAGGAAATGCCCCAAAACACAACGTGGACACATCCCATTTTTTGACAAAATAGAGAGCTGTTTTTTGCAAAGTGCCTACCTGTAGATTTTGCCCTCTAGCTCAGCCAGCACATAGGGAAACCTACCAAACCTGTGCATTTTTTTAAACTAGAGACCTAGGGGAATCCAAGATGGGGTGACTCGTGGGGCTCTGACCAGGTTCTGTTACCCAGAATCCTTTGCAAACCTCAAAAAGTGGCTAAAAAAACAAGTTTTCCTCACATTTCGGTGACAGAAAGTTGTGGAATCTGAGAGGAGCCACAAATTTCCTTCCACCCAGCGTTCCCCCAAGTCTCCCGATAAAAATGATACCTCACTTGTGTGGGTAGGCCTAGCGCCCGCGACAGGAAATGCCCCAAAACACAACGTGGACACATCCCATTTATTGATAAAATACAGAGCTGTTTTTTGCAAAGTGCCTACCTGTAGATTTTGGCCTCTAGCTCAGCCGGCACATAGGGAAACCTACCAAACCTGTGCATTTTTGAAAACTAGAGACCTAGGGGAATACAAGATGGGGTGACTCGTGGGGCTCTGACCAGGTTCTCTTACCCAGAATCCTTTGCAAACCTCAAAAAGTGGCTAAACAAACAAGTTTTCCTTACATTTCGGTGACAGAAATTTGTGGAATCTGAGTGGAGCCACAAATTTCCTTCCACCCAGCGTTCCCCCAAGTCTCCCGATAAAAATGATACCTCACTTGTGTGGGTTGGCCTAGCGCCCGCGACAGGAAATGCCCCAAAACACAACGTGGACACATCCCATTTTTTGACAAAATACAGAGCTGTTTTTTGCAAAGTGCCTACCTGTAGATTTTGGCCTCTAGCTCAGCCAGCACATAGGGAAACCTACCAATCCTGTGCATTTTTGAAAACTAGAGACCTAGGGGAATCCAAGATGGGGTGACTCGTGGGGCTCTGACCAGGTTCTGTTACCCAGAATCCTTTGCAAACCTCAAAAAGTGGCTAAAAAAACATGTTTTCCTCACATTTCGGTGACAGAAAGTTGTGGAATCTGAGAGGAGCCACAAATTTCCTTCCATCCAGCGTTCCCCCAACTCTCCCGATAAAAATGATACCTCACTTGTGTGGGTAGGCCTAGCGCCCGCGACAGGAAATGCCCCAAAACACAACGTGGACACATCCCATTTTTTGACAAAATACAAAGCTGTTTTTTGCAAAGTGCCTACCTGTAGATTTTGGCCTCTAGCTCCGCCGGCACATAGGGAAACCTACCAAACCTGTGCATTTTTGAAAACTAGAGTCCTAGGGGAATCCAAGATGGGGTGACTCGTGGGGCTCTGACCAGGTTCTTTTACCCAGAATCCTTTGCAAACCTCAAAAAGTGGCTAAACAAACAAGTTTTCCTTACATTTCGGTGACAGAAAGTTGTGGAATCTGAGAGGAGCCACAAATTTCCTTCCACCCAGCGTTCCCCCAAGTCTCCCGATAAAAATGATACCTCACTTGTGTGGGTAGGCCTAGCGCCCGCGACAGGAAATGCCCCAAAACACAACGTGGACACATCCCATTTTTTGACAAAATACAGAGCTGTTTTTTGCAAAGTGCCTACCTGTAGATTTTGGCCTCTAGCTCAGCCAGCACATAGGGAAACCTACCAAACCTGTGCATTTTTTTAAACTAGAGACCTAGGGGAATCCAAGATGGGGTGACTCGTGGGGCTCTGACCAGGTTCTGTTACCCAGAATCCTTTGCAAACCTCAAAAAGTGGCTAAAAAAACAAGTTTTCCTCACATTTCGGTGACAGAAAGTTGTGGAATCTGAGAGGAGCCACAAATTTCCTTCCACCCAGCGTTCCCCCAAGTCTCCCGATAAAAATGATACCTCACTTGTGTGGGTAGGCCTAGCGCCCGCGACAGGAAATGCCCCAAAACACAACGTGGACACATCCCATTTATTGATAAAATACAGAGCTGTTTTTTGCAAAGTGCCTACCTGTAGATTTTGGCCTCTAGCTCAGCCGGCACATAGGGAAACCTACCAAACCTGTGCATTTTTGAAAACTAGAGACCTAGGGGAATACAAGATGGGGTGACTCGTGGGGCTCTGACCAGGTTCTTTTACCCAGAATCCTTTGCAAACCTCAAAAAGTGGCTAAACAAACAAGTTTTCCTTACATTTCGGTGACAGAAAGTTGTGGAATCTGAGAGGAGCCACAAATTTCCTTCCACCCAGCGTTCCCCCAAGTCTCCCGATAAAAATGATACCTCACTTGTGTGGGTAGGCCTAGCGCCCGCGACAGGAAATGCCCCAAAACACAACGTGGACACATCCCATTTTTTGACAAAATACAGAGCTGTTTTTTGCAAAGTGCCTACCTGTAGATTTTGGCCTCTAGCTCAGCCAGCACATAGGGAAACCTACCAATCCTGTGCATTTTTGAAAACTAGAGACCTAGGGGAATCCAAGATGGGGTGACTCGTGGGGCTCTGACCAGGTTCTGTTACCCAGAATCCTTTGCAAACCTCAAAAAGTGGCTAAAAAAACAAGTTTTCCTCACATTTCGGTGACAGAAAGTTGTGGAATCTGAGAGGAGCCACAAATTTCCTTCCACCCAGCGTTCCCCCAACTCTCCCGATAAAAATGATACCTCACTTGTGTGGGTAGGCCTAGCGCCCGCGACAGGAAATGCCCCAAAACACAACGTGGACACATCCCATTTTTTGACAAAATACAGAGCTGTTTTTTGCAAAGTGCCTACCTGTAGATTTTGGCCTCTAGCTCAGCCGGCACATAGGGAAACCTACCAAACCTGTGCATTTTTGAAAACTAGAGACCTAGGGGAATCCAAGATGGGGTGACTCGTGGGGCTCTGACCAGGTTCTGTTACCCAGAATCCTTTGCAAACCTCAAAAAGTGGCTAAAAAAACAAGTTTTCCTCACATTTCGGTGACAGAAAGTTGTGGAATCTGAGAGGAGCCACAAATTTCCTTCCACCCAGCGTTCCCCCAAGTCTCCCGATAAAAATGATACCTCACTTGTGTGGGTAGGCCTAGCGCCCGCGACAGGAAATGCCCCAAAACACAACGTGGACACATCCCATTTTTTGACAAAATACAAAGCTGTCTTTTGCAAAGTGCCTACCTGTAGATTTTGGCCTCTAGCTCAGCCGGCACATAGGGAAACCTACCAAACCTGTGCATTTTTGAAAACTAGAGTCCTAGGGGAATCCAAGATGGGGTGACTCGTGGGGCTCTGTCCAGGTTCTGTTACCCAGAATCCTTTGCAAACCTCAAGAAGTGGCTAAAAAAACAAGTTTTCCTCACATTTCGGTGACAGAAAGTTGTGGAATCTGAGAGGAGCCACAAATTTCCTTCCACCCAGCGTTCCCCCAAGTCTCCCGATAAAAATGATACCTCACTTGTGTGGGTAGGCCTAGCGCCCGCGACAGTAAATGCCCCAAAACACAACGTGGACACATCCCATTTTTTGACAAAATACAGAGCTGTTTTTTGCAAAGTGCCTACCTGTAGATTTTGGCCTCTAGCTCAGCCGGCACATAGGGAAACCTACCAAACCTGTGCATTTTTGAAAACTAGAGACCTAGGGGAATCCAAGATGGGGTGACTCGTGGGGCTCTGACCAGGTTCTGTTACCCAGAATCCTTTGCAAACCTCAAAAAGTGGCTAAAAAAACATGTTTTCCTCACATTTCGGTGACAGAAAGTTGTGGAATCTGAGAGGAGCCACAAATTTCCTTCCACCCAGCGTTCCCCCAAGTCTCCCGATAAAAATGATACCTCACTTGTGTGGGTAGGCCTAGCGCCCGCGACAGGAAATGCCCCAAAACACAACGTGGACACATCCCATTTTTTGACAAAATACAGAGCTGTTTTTTGCAAAGTGCCTACCTGTAGATTTTGGCCTCTAGCTCAGCTGGCACATAGGGAAACCTACCAAACCTGTGCATTTTTGAAAACTAGAGTCCTAGGGGAATCCAAGATGGGGTGACTCGTGGGGCTCTGTCCAGGTTCTGTTACCCAGAATCCTTTGCAAACCTCAAGAAGTGGCTAAAAAAACAAGTTTTCCTCACATTTCGGTGACAGAAAGTTGTGGAATCTGAGAGGAGCCACAAATTTCCTTCCACCCAGCGTTCCCCCAAGTCTCCCGATAAAAATGATACCTCACTTGTGTGGGTTGGCCTAGCGCCCGCGACAGGAAATGCCCCAAAACACAACGTGGACACATCCCATTTTTTGACAAAATACAGAGCTGTTTTTTGCAAAGTGCCTACCTGTAGATTTTGGCCTCTAGCTCAGCCAGCACATAGGGAAACCTACCAATCCTGTGCATTTTTGAAAACTAGAGACCTAGGGGAATCCAAGATGGGGTGACTCGTGGGGCTCTGACCAGGTTCTGTTACCCAGAATCCTTTGCAAACCTCAAAAAGTGGCTAAAAAAACATGTTTTCCTCACATTTCGGTGACAGAAAGTTGTGGAATCTGAGAGGAGCCACAAATTTCCTTCCATCCAGCGTTCCCCCAACTCTCCCGATAAAAATGATACCTCACTTGTGTGGGTAGGCCTAGCGCCCGCGACAGGAAATGCCCCAAAACACAACGTGGACACATCCCATTTTTTGACAAAATACAAAGCTGTTTTTTGCAAAGTGCCTACCTGTAGATTTTGGCCTCTAGCTCCGCCGGCACATAGGGAAACCTACCAAACCTGTGCATTTTTGAAAACTAGAGTCCTAGGGGAATCCAAGATGGGGTGACTCGTGGGGCTCTGACCAGGTTCTTTTACCCAGAATCCTTTGCAAACCTCAAAAAGTGGCTAAACAAACAAGTTTTCCTTACATTTCGGTGACAGAAAGTTGTGGAATCTGAGAGGAGCCACAAATTTCCTTCCACCCAGCGTTCCCCCAAGTCTCCCGATAAAAATGATACCTCACTTGTGTGGGTAGGCCTAGCGCCCGCGACAGGAAATGCCCCAAAACACAACGTGGACACATCCCATTTTTTGACAAAATACAGAGCTGTTTTTTGCAAAGTGCCTACCTGTAGATTTTGGCCTCTAGCTCAGCCAGCACATAGGGAAACCTACCAAACCTGTGCATTTTTTTAAACTAGAGACCTAGGGGAATCCAAGATGGGGTGACTCGTGGGGCTCTGACCAGGTTCTGTTACCCAGAATCCTTTGCAAACCTCAAAAAGTGGCTAAAAAAACAAGTTTTCCTCACATTTCGGTGACAGAAAGTTGTGGAATCTGAGAGGAGCCACAAATTTCCTTCCACCCAGCGTTCCCCCAAGTCTCCCGATAAAAATGATACCTCACTTGTGTGGGTAGGCCTAGCGCCCGCGACAGGAAATGCCCCAAAACACAACGTGGACACATCCCATTTATTGATAAAATACAGAGCTGTTTTTTGCAAAGTGCCTACCTGTAGATTTTGGCCTCTAGCTCAGCCGGCACATAGGGAAACCTACCAAACCTGTGCATTTTTTAAAACTAGAGACCTAGGGGAATACAAGATGGGGTGACTCGTGGGGCTCTGACCAGGTTCTCTTACCCAGAATCCTTTGCAAACCTCAAAAAGTGGCTAAACAAACAAGTTTTCCTTACATTTCGGTGACAGAAATTTGTGGAATCTGAGTGGAGCCACAAATTTCCTTCCACCCAGCGTTCCCCCAAGTCTCCCGATAAAAATGATACCTCACTTGTGTGGGTTGGCCTAGCGCCCGCGACAGGAAATGCCCCAAAACACAACGTGGACACATCCCATTTTTTGACAAAATACAGAGCTGTTTTTTGCAAAGTGCCTACCTGTAGATTTTGGCCTCTAGCTCAGCCGGCACATAGGGAAACCTACCAAACCTGTGCATTTTTGAAAACTAGAGACCTAGGGGAATCCAAGATTGGGTGACTCGTGGGGCTCTGACCAGGTTCTGTTACCCAGAATCCTTTGCAAACCTCAAAAAGTGGCTAAAAAAACAAGTTTTCCTCACATTTCGGTGACAGAAAGTTGTGGAATCTGAGAGGAGCCACAAATTTCCTTCCATCCAGCGTTCCCCCAACTCTCCCGATAAAAATGATACCTCACTTGTGTGGGTAGGCCTAGCGCCCGCGACAGGAAATGCCCCAAAACACAACGTGGACACATCCCATTTTTTGACAAAATACAAAGCTGTTTTTTGCAAAGTGCCTACCTGTAGATTTTGGCCTCTAGCTCCGCCGGCACATAGGGAAACCTACCAAACCTGTGCATTTTTGAAAACTAGAGTCCTAGGGGAATCCAAGATGGGGTGACTCGTGGGGCTCTGACCAGGTTCTTTTACCCAGAATCCTTTGCAAACCTCAAAAAGTGGCTAAAAAAACATGTTTTCCTCACATTTCGGTGACAGAAAGTTGTGGAATCTGAGAGGAGCCACAAATTTCCTTCCACCCAGCGTTCCCCCAAGTCTCCCGATAAAAATGATACCTCACTTGTGTGGGTAGGCCTAGCGCCCGCGACAGGAAATGCCCCAAAACACAACGTGGACACATCCCATTTTTTGACAAAATACAGAGCTGTTTTTTGCAAAGTGCCTACCTGTAGATTTTGGCCTCTAGCTCAGCCGGCACATAGGGAAACCTACCAAACCTGTGCATTTGTGAAAACTAGAGACCTAGGGGAATACAAGATGGGGTGACTCGTGGGTCTCTGACCAGGTTCTGTTACCCAGAATCCTTTGCAAACCTCAAAAAGTGGCTAAAAAAACAAGTTTTCCTCACATTTCGGTGACAGAAAGTTGTGGAATCTGAGAGGAGCCACAAATTTCCTTCCACCCAGCGTTCCCCCAAGTCTCCCGATAAAAATGATACCTCACTTGTGTGGGTAGGCCTAGCGCCCGCGACAGGAAATGCCCCAAAACACAACGTGGACACATCCCATGTTTTGACAAAATACAGAGCTGTTTTTTGCAAAGTGCCTACCTGTAGATTTTGGCCTCTAGCTCAGCCGGCACATAGGGAAACCTACCAAACCTGTGCATTTTTGAAAACTAGAGACCTAGGGGAATCCAAGATGGGGTGACTCGTGGGGCTCTGAGCAGGTTCTTTTACCCAGTATCCTTTGCAAACCTCAAAAACTGGCTAAACAAACAAGTTTTCCTTACATTTCGGTGACAGAAAGTTGTGGAATCTGAGAGGAGCCACAAATTTCCTTCCACCCAGCGTTCCCCCAAGTCTCCCGATAAAAATGATACCTCACTTGTGTGGGTAGGCCTAGCGCCCGCGACAGGAAATGCCCCAAAACACAACGTGGACACATCCCATTTTTTGACAAAATACAGAGCTGTTTTTTGCAAAGTGCCTACCTGTAGATTTTGGCCTCTAGCTCAGCCAGCACATAGGGAAACCTACCAAACCTGTGCATTTTTTTAAACTAGAGACCTAGGGGAATCCAAGATGGGGTGACTCGTGGGGCTCTGACCAGGTTCTGTTACCCAGAATCCTTTGCAAACCTCAAAAAGTGGCTAAAAAAACAAGTTTTCCTCACATTTCGGTGACAGAAAGTTCTGGAATCTGAGAGGAGCCACAAATTTCCTTCCACCCAGCGTTCCCCCAAGTCTCCCGATAAAAATGATACCTCACTTGTGTGGGTAGGCCTAGCGCCCGCGACAGGAAATGCCCCAAAACACAACGTGGACACATCCCATTTTTTGATAAAATACAGAGCTGTTTTTTGCAAAGTGCCTACCTGTAGATTTTGGCCTCTAGCTCAGCCGGCACATAGGGAAACCTACCAAACCTGTGCATTTTTGAAAACTAGAGACCTAGGGGAATACAAGATGGGGTGACTCGTGGGGCTCTGACCAGGTTCTGTTACCCAGAATCCTTTGCAAACCTCAAAAAGTGGCTAAACAAACAAGTTTTCCTTACATTTCGGTGACAGAAAGTTGTGGAATCTGAGAGGAGCCACACATTTCCTTCCACCCAGCGTTTCCCCAACTCTCCCGATAAAAATGATACCTCACTTGTGTGGGTAGGCCTAGCGCCCGCGACAGGAAATGCCCCAAAACACAACGTGGACACATCCCATTTTTTGACAAAATACAGAGCTGTTTTTTGCAAAGTGCCTACCTGTAGATTTTGGCCTCTAGCTCAGCCGGCACATAGGGAAACATACCAAACCTGTGCATTTTTGAAAACTAGAGACCTAGGGGAATCCAAGATGGGGTGACTCGTGGGGCTCTGACCAGGTTCTGTTACCCAGAATCCTTTGCAAACCTCAAAAAGTGGCTAAAAAAACAAGTTTTCCTCACATTTCGGTGACAGAAAGTTCTGGAATCTGAGAGGAGCCACAAATTTCCTTCCACCCAGCGTTCCCCCAAGTCTCCCGATAAAAATGATACCTCACTTGTGTGGGTAGGCCTAGCGCCCGCGACAGGAAATGCCCCAAAACACAACGTGGACACATCCCATTTTTTGACAAAATACAGAGCTGTTTTTTGCAAAGTGCCTACCTGTAGATTTTGGCCTCTAGCTCAGCCGGCACATAGGGAAACCTACCAAACCTGTGCATTTTTTAAAACTAGAGTCCTAGGGGAATCCAAGATGGGGTGACTCGTGGGGCTCTGACCAGGTTCTGTTACCCAGAATCCTTTGCAAACCTCAAGAAGTGGCTAAAAAAACAAGTTTTCCTCACATTTCGGTGACAGAAAGTTGTGGAATCTGAGAGGAGCCACAAATTTCCTTCCACCCAGCGTTCCCCCAAGTCTCCCGATAAAAATGATACCTCACTTGTGTGGGTAGGCCTAGCGCCCGCGACAGGAAATGCCCCAAAACACAACGTGGACACATCCCATTTTTTGACAAAATACAGAGCTGTTTTTTGCAAAGTGCCTACCTGTAGATTTTGGCCTCTAGCTCAGCCGCCACATAGGGAAACCTACCAAACCTGTGCATTTTTGAAAACTAGAGACCTAGGGGAATCCAAGATGGGGTGACTCGTGGGGCTCTGACCAGGTTCTGTTACCCAGAATCCTTTGCAAACCTCAAAAAGTGGCTAAAAAAACATGTTTTCCTCACATTTCGGTGATAGAAAGTTGTGGAATCTGAGAGGAGCCACAAATTTCCTTCCACCCAGCGTTCCCCCAAGTCTCCCGATAAAAATGATATCTCACTTGTGTGGGTAGGCCTAGCGCCCGCGACAGGAAATGCCCCAAAACACAACGTGGACACATCCCATTTTTTGACAAAATACAGAGCTGTTTTTTGCAAAGTGCCTACCTGTAGATTTTGGCCTCTAGCTCAGCTGGCACATAGGGAAACCTACCAAACCTGTGCATTTTTGAAAACTAGAGACCTAGGGGAATACAAGATGGGGTGACTCGTGGAGCTCTGACCAGGTTCTGTTACCCAGAATCCTTTGCAAACCTCAAAAAGTGGCTAAACAAACAAGTTTTCCTTACATTTCGGTGACAGAAAGTTGTGGAATCTGAGAGGAGCCACAAATTTCCTTCCACCCAGCGTTCCCCCAAGTCTCCCGATAAAAATGATACCTCACTTGTGTGGGTAGGCCTAGCGCCCGCGACAGGAAATGCCCCAAAACACAACGTGGACACATCCCATTTTTTGACAAAATACAGAGCTGTTTTTTGCAAAGTGCCTACCTGTGGATTTTGGCCTCTAGCTCAGCCAGCACATAGGGAAACCTACCAAACCTGTGCATTTTTTTAAACTAGAGACCTAGGGGAATCCAAGATGGGGTGACTCGTGGGGCTCTGACCAGGTTCTGTTACCCAGAATCCTTTGCAAACCTCAAAAAGTGGCTAAAAAAACAAGTTTTCCTCACATTTCGGTGACAGAAAGTTCTGGAATCTGAGAGGAGCCACAAATTTCCTTCCACCAAGCGTTCCCCCAAGTCTCCCGATAAAAATGATACCTCACTTGTGTGGGTAGGCCTAGCGCCCGCGACAGGAAATGCCCCGAAACACAACGTGGACACATCCCATTTTTTGACAAAATACAGAGCTGTTTTTTGCAAAGTGCCTACCTGTAGAGTTTGGCCTCTAGCTCAGCCGGCACATAGGGAAACCTACCAAACCTGTGCATTTTTGAAAACTCGAGACCTAGGGGAATCCAAGATGGGGATGACTTGCGGGGCTCTGACCAGGTTCTGTTACCCAGAATCCTTTGCAAACCTCAAAAAGTGGCTAAAAAAACAAGTTTTCCTCACATTTCGGTGACAGAAAGTTCTGAAATCTGAGAGGAGCCACAAATTTCCTTCCACCCAGCGTTCCCCCAAGTCTCCCGATAAAAATGATACCTCACTTGTGTGGGTAGGCCTAGCGCCCGCGACAGGAAATGCCCCAAAACACAACGTGGACACATCCCATTTTTTGACAAAATACAGAGCTGTTTTTTGCAAAGTGCCTACCTGTAGAGTTTGGCCTCTAGCTCAGCCGGCACATAGGGAAACCTACCAAACCTGTGCATTTTTGAAAACTAGAGACCTAGGGGAATACAAGATGGGGTGACTCGTGGGGCTCTGACCAGGTTCTGTTACCCAGAATCCTTTGCAAACCTCAAAAAGTGGCTAAAAATACAAGTTTTCCTCACATTTCGGTGACAGAAAGTTGTGGAATCTGAGAGGAGCCACAAATTTCCTTCCACCCAGCGTTCCCCCAAGTCTCCCGATAAAAATGATACCTCACTTGTGTGGGTAGGCCTAGCGCCCGCGACAGGAAATGCCCCAAAACACAACGTGGACACATCCCATTTTTTGACAAAATACAGAGCTGTTTTTTGCAAAGTGCCTACCTGTAGATTTTGGCCTCTAGCTCAGCCGGCACATAGGGAAACCTACCAAACCTGTGCATTTTTGAAAATTAGAGACCTAGGGGAATCCAAGATGGGGTGACTCGTGGGGCTCTGACCAGGTTCTTTTACCCAGAATCCTTTGCAAACCTCAAAAAGTGGCTAAACAAACAAGTTTTCCTTACATTTCGGTGACAGAAAGTTGTGGAATCTGAGAGGAGCCACAAATTTCCTTCCACCCAGCGTTCCCCCAAGTCTCCCGATAAAAATGATACCTCACTTGTGTGGGTAGGCCTAGCGCCCGCGACAGGAAATGCCCCAAAACACAACGTGGACACATCCCATTTTTTGACAAAATACAGAGCTGTTTTTTGCAAAGTGCCTACCTGTAGATTTTGGCCTCTAGCTCAGCCAGCACATAGGGAAACCTACCAAACCTGTGCATTTTTTTAAACTAGAGACCTAGGGGAATCCAAGATGGGGTGACTCGTGGGGCTCTGACCAGGTTCTGTTACCCAGAATCCTTTGCAAACCTCAAAAAGTGGCTAAAAAAACAAGTTTTCCTCACATTTCGGTGACAGAAAGTTGTGGAATCTGAGAGGAGCCACAAATTTCCTTCCACCCAGCGTTCCCCCAAGTCTCCCGATAAAAATGATACCTCACTTGTGTGGGTAGGCCTAGCGCCCGCGACAGGAAATGCCCCAAAACACAACGTGGACACATCCCATTTATTGATAAAATACAGAGCTGTTTTTTGCAAAGTGCCTACCTGTAGATTTTGGCCTCTAGCTCAGCCGGCACATAGGGAAACCTACCAAACCTGTGCATTTTTGAAAACTAGAGACCTAGGGGAATACAAGATGGGGTGACTCGTGGGGCTCTGACCAGGTTCTTTTACCCAGAATCCTTTGCAAACCTCAAAAAGTGGCTAAACAAACAAGTTTTCCTTACATTTCGGTGACAGAAAGTTGTGGAATCTGAGAGGAGCCACAAATTTCCTTCCACCCAGCGTTCCCCCAAGTCTCCCGATAAAAATGATACCTCACTTGTGTGGGTAGGCCTAGCGCCCGCGACAGGAAATGCCCCAAAACACAACGTGGACACATCCCATTTTTTGACAAAATACAGAGCTGTTTTTTGCAAAGTGCCTACCTGTAGATTTTGGCCTCTAGCTCAGCCAGCACATAGGGAAACCTACCAATCCTGTGCATTTTTCAAAACTAGAGACCTAGGGGAATCCAAGATGGGGTGACTCGTGGGGCTCTGACCAGGTTCTGTTACCCAGAATCCTTTGCAAACCTCAAAAAGTGGCTAAAAAAACAAGTTTTCCTCACATTTCGGTGACAGAAAGTTGTGGAATCTGAGAGGAGCCACAAATTTCCTTCCACCCAGCGTTCCCCCAACTCTCCCGATAAAAATGATACCTCACTTGTGTGGGTAGGCCTAGCGCCCGCGACAGGAAATGCCCCAAAACACAACGTGGACACATCCCATTTTTTGACAAAATACAGAGCTGTTTTTTGCAAAGTGCCTACCTGTAGATTTTGGCCTCTAGCTCAGCCGGCACATAGGGAAACCTACCAAACCTGTGCATTTTTGAAAACTAGAGACCTAGGGGAATCCAAGATGGGGTGACTCGTGGGGCTCTGACCAGGTTCTGTTACCCAGAATCCTTTGCAAACCTCAAAAAGTGGCTAAAAAAACAAGTTTTCCTCACATTTCGGTGACAGAAAGTTGTGGAATCTGAGAGGAGCCACAAATTTCCTTCCACCCAGCGTTCCCCCAAGTCTCCCGATAAAAATGATACCTCACTTGTGTGGGTAGGCCTAGCGCCCGCGACAGGAAATGCCCCAAAACACAACGTGGACACATCCCATTTTTTGACAAAATACAAAGCTGTCTTTTGCAAAGTGCCTACCTGTAGATTTTGGCCTCTAGCTCAGCCGGCACATAGGGAAACCTACCAAACCTGTGCATTTTTGAAAACTAGAGTCCTAGGGGAATCCAAGATGGGGTGACTCGTGGGGCTCTGTCCAGGTTCTGTTACCCAGAATCCTTTGCAAACCTCAAGAAGTGGCTAAAAAAACATGTTTTCCTCACATTTCGGTGACAGAAAGTTGTGGAATCTGAGAGGAGCCACAAATTTCCTTCCACCCAGCGTTCCCCCAAGTCTCCCGATAAAAATGATACCTCACTTGTGTGGGTAGGCCTAGCGCCCGCGACAGGAAATGCCCCAAAACACAACGTGGACACATCCCATTTTTTGACAAAATACAGAGCTGTTTTTTGCAAAGTGCCTACCTGTAGATTTTGGCCTCTAGCTCAGCCGGCACATAGGGAAACCTACCAAACCTGTGCATTTGTGAAAACTAGAGACCTAGGGGAATACAAGATGGGGTGACTCGTGGGTCTCTGACCAGGTTCTGTTACCCAGAATCCTTTGCAAACCTCAAAAAGTGGCTAAAAAAACAAGTTTTCCTCACATTTCGGTGACAGAAAGTTGTGGAATCTGAGAGGAGCCACAAATTTCCTTCCACCCAGCGTTCCCCCAAGTCTCCCGATAAAAATGATACCTCACTTGTGTGGGTAGGCCTAGCGCCCGCGACAGGAAATGCCCCAAAACACAACGTGGACACATCCCATGTTTTGACAAAATACAGAGCTGTTTTTTGCAAAGTGCCTACCTGTAGATTTTGGCCTCTAGCTCAGCCGGCACATAGGGAAACCTACCAAACCTGTGCATTTTTGAAAACTAGAGACCTAGGGGAATCCAAGATGGGGTGACTCGTGGGGCTCTGAGCAGGTTCTTTTACCCAGTATCCTTTGCAAACCTCAAAAACTGGCTAAACAAACAAGTTTTCCTTACATTTCGGTGACAGAAAGTTGTGGAATCTGAGAGGAGCCACAAATTTCCTTCCACCCAGCGTTCCCCCAAGTCTCCCGATAAAAATGATACCTCACTTGTGTGGGTAGGCCTAGCGCCCGCGACAGGAAATGCCCCAAAACACAACGTGGACACATCCCATTTTTTGACAAAATACAGAGCTGTTTTTTGCAAAGTGCCTACCTGTAGATTTTGGCCTCTAGCTCAGCCAGCACATAGGGAAACCTACCAAACCTGTGCATTTTTTTAAACTAGAGACCTAGGGGAATCCAAGATGGGGTGACTCGTGGGGCTCTGACCAGGTTCTGTTACCCAGAATCCTTTGCAAACCTCAAAAAGTGGCTAAAAAAACAAGTTTTCCTCACATTTCGGTGACAGAAAGTTCTGGAATCTGAGAGAAGCCACAAATTTCCTTCCACCCAGCGTTCCCCCAAGTCTCCCGATAAAAATGATACCTCACTTGTGTGGGTAGGCCTAGCGCCCGCGACAGGAAATGCCCCAAAACACAACGTGGACACATCCCATTTTTTGATAAAATACAGAGCTGTTTTTTGCAAAGTGCCTACCTGTAGATTTTGGCCTCTAGCTCAGCCGGCACATAGGGAAACCTACCAAACCTGTGCATTTTTGAAAACTAGAGACCTAGGGGAATACAAGATGGGGTGACTCGTGGGGCTCTGACCAGGTTCTGTTACCCAGAATCCTTTGCAAACCTCAAAAAGTGGCTAAACAAACAAGTTTTCCTTACATTTCGGTGACAGAAAGTTGTGGAATCTGAGAGGAGCCACACATTTCCTTCCACCCAGCGTTTCCCCAACTCTCCCGATAAAAATGATACCTCACTTGTGTGGGTAGGCCTAGCGCCCGCGACAGGAAATGCCCCAAAACACAACGTGGACACATCCCATTTTTTGACAAAATACAGAGCTGTTTTTTGCAAAGTGCCTACCTGTAGATTTTGGCCTCTAGCTCAGCCGGCACATAGGGAAACATACCAAACCTGTGCATTTTTGAAAACTAGAGACCTAGGGGAATCCAAGATGGGGTGACTCGTGGGGCTCTGACCAGGTTCTGTTACCCAGAATCCTTTGCAAACCTCAAAAAGTGGCTAAAAAAACAAGTTTTCCTCACATTTCGGTGACAGAAAGTTCTGGAATCTGAGAGGAGCCACAAATTTCCTTCCACCCAGCGTTCCCCCAAGTCTCCCGATAAAAATGATACCTCACTTGTGTGGGTAGGCCTAGCGCCCGCGACAGGAAATGCCCCAAAACACAACGTGGACACATCCCATTTTTTGACAAAATACAGAGCTGTTTTTTGCAAAGTGCCTACCTGTAGATTTTGGCCTCTAGCTCAGCCGGCACATAGGGAAACCTACCAAACCTGTGCATTTTTTAAAACTAGAGTCCTAGGGGAATCCAAGATGGGGTGACTCGTGGGGCTCTGACCAGGTTCTGTTACCCAGAATCCTTTGCAAACCTCAAGAAGTGGCTAAAAAAACAAGTTTTCCTCACATTTCGGTGACAGAAAGTTGTGGAATCTGAGAGGAGCCACAAATTTCCTTCCACCCAGCGTTCCCCCAAGTCTCCCGATAAAAATGATACCTCACTTGTGTGGGTAGGCCTAGCGCCCGCGACAGGAAATGCCCCAAAACACAACGTGGACACATCCCATTTTTTGACAAAATACAGAGCTGTTTTTTGCAAAGTGCCTACCTGTAGATTTTGGCCTCTAGCTCAGCCGCCACATAGGGAAACCTACCAAACCTGTGCATTTTTGAAAACTAGAGACCTAGGGGAATCCAAGATGGGGTGACTCGTGGGGCTCTGACCAGGTTCTGTTACCCAGAATCCTTTGCAAACCTCAAAAAGTGGCTAAAAAAACATGTTTTCCTCACATTTCGGTGATAGAAAGTTGTGGAATCTGAGAGGAGCCACAAATTTCCTTCCACCCAGCGTTCCCCCAAGTCTCCCGATAAAAATGATATCTCACTTGTGTGGGTAGGCCTAGCGCCCGCGACAGGAAATGCCCCAAAACACAACGTGGACACATCCCATTTTTTGACAAAATACAGAGCTGTTTTTTGCAAAGTGCCTACCTGTAGATTTTGGCCTCTAGCTCAGCTGGCACATAGGGAAACCTACCAAACCTGTGCATTTTTGAAAACTAGAGACCTAGGGGAATACAAGATGGGGTGACTCGTGGAGCTCTGACCAGGTTCTGTTACCCAGAATCCTTTGCAAACCTCAAAAAGTGGCTAAACAAACAAGTTTTCCTTACATTTCGGTGACAGAAAGTTGTGGAATCTGAGAGGAGCCACAAATTTCCTTCCACCCAGCGTTCCCCCAAGTCTCCCGATAAAAATGATACCTCACTTGTGTGGGTAGGCCTAGCGCCCGCGACAGGAAATGCCCCAAAACACAACGTGGACACATCCCATTTTTTGACAAAATACAGAGCTGTTTTTTGCAAAGTGCCTACCTGTGGATTTTGGCCTCTAGCTCAGCCAGCACATAGGGAAACCTACCAAACCTGTGCATTTTTTTAAACTAGAGACCTAGGGGAATCCAAGATGGGGTGACTCGTGGGGCTCTGACCAGGTTCTGTTACCCAGAATCCTTTGCAAACCTCAAAAAGTGGCTAAAAAAACAAGTTTTCCTCACATTTCGGTGACAGAAAGTTCTGGAATCTGAGAGGAGCCACAAATTTCCTTCCACCAAGCGTTCCCCCAAGTCTCCCGATAAAAATGATACCTCACTTGTGTGGGTAGGCCTAGCGCCCGCGACAGGAAATGCCCCGAAACACAACGTGGACACATCCCATTTTTTGACAAAATACAGAGCTGTTTTTTGCAAAGTGCCTACCTGTAGAGTTTGGCCTCTAGCTCAGCCGGCACATAGGGAAACCTACCAAACCTGTGCATTTTTGAAAACTCGAGACCTAGGGGAATCCAAGATGGGGATGACTTGCGGGGCTCTGACCAGGTTCTGTTACCCAGAATCCTTTGCAAACCTCAAAAAGTGGCTAAAAAAACAAGTTTTCCTCACATTTCGGTGACAGAAAGTTCTGAAATCTGAGAGGAGCCACAAATTTCCTTCCACCCAGCGTTCCCCCAAGTCTCCCGATAAAAATGATACCTCACTTGTGTGGGTAGGCCTAGCGCCCGCGACAGGAAATGCCCCAAAACACAACGTGGACACATCCCATTTTTTGACAAAATACAGAGCTGTTTTTTGCAAAGTGCCTACCTGTAGAGTTTGGCCTCTAGCTCAGCCGGCACATAGGGAAACCTACCAAACCTGTGCATTTTTGAAAACTAGAGACCTAGGGGAATACAAGATGGGGTGACTCGTGGGGCTCTGACCAGGTTCTGTTACCCAGAATCCTTTGCAAACCTCAAAAAGTGGCTAAAAATACAAGTTTTCCTCACATTTCGGTGACAGAAAGTTGTGGAATCTGAGAGGAGCCACAAATTTCCTTCCACCCAGCGTTCCCCCAAGTCTCCCGATAAAAATGATACCTCCCTTGTGTGGGTAGGCCTAGCGCCCGCGACAGGAAATGCCCCAAAACACAACGTGGACACATCCCATTTTTTGACAAAATACAGAGCTGTTTTTTGCAAAGTGCCTACCTGTAGATTTTGGCCTCTAGCTCAGCCGGCACATAGGGAAACCTACCAAACCTGTGCATTTTTGAAAATTAGAGACCTAGGGGAATCCAAGATGGGGTGACTCGTGGGGCTCTGACCAGGTTCTTTTACCCAGAATCCTTTGCAAACCTCAAAAAGTGGCTAAACAAACAAGTTTTCCTTACATTTCGGTGACAGAAAGTTGTGGAATCTGAGAGGAGCCACAAATTTCCTTCCACCCAGCGTTCCCCCAAGTCTCCCGATAAAAATGATACCTCACTTGTGTGGGTAGGCCTAGCGCCCGCGACAGGAAATGCCCCAAAACACAACGTGGACACATCCCATTTTTTGACAAAATAGAGAGCTGTTTTTTGCAAAGTGCCTACCTGTAGATTTTGGCCTCTAGCTCAGCCAGCACATAGGGAAACCTACCAAACCTGTGCATTTTTTTAAACTAGAGACCTAGGGGAATCCAAGATGGGGTGACTCGTGGGGCTCTGACCAGGTTCTGTTACCCAGAATCCTTTGCAAACCTCAAAAAGTGGCTAAAAAAACAAGTTTTCCTCACATTTCGGTGACAGAAAGTTGTGGAATCTGAGAGGAGCCACAAATTTCCTTCCACCCAGCGTTCCCCCAAGTCTCCCGATAAAAATGATACCTCACTTGTGTGGGTAGGCCTAGCGCCCGCGACAGGAAATGCCCCAAAACACAACGTGGACACATCCCATTTATTGATAAAATACAGAGCTGTTTTTTGCAAAGTGCCTACCTGTAGATTTTGGCCTCTAGCTCAGCCGGCACATAGGGAAACCTACCAAACCTGTGCATTTTTGAAAACTAGAGACCTAGGGGAATACAAGATGGGGTGACTCGTGGGGCTCTGACCAGGTTCTCTTACCCAGAATCCTTTGCAAACCTCAAAAAGTGGCTAAACAAACAAGTTTTCCTTACATTTCGGTGACAGAAATTTGTGGAATATGAGTGGAGCCACAAATTTCCTTCCACCCAGCGTTCCCCCAAGTCTCCCGATAAAAATGATACCTCACTTGTGTGGGTTGGCCTAGCGCCCGCGACAGGAAATGCCCCAAAACACAACGTGGACACATCCCATTTTTTGACAAAATACAGAGCTGTTTTTTGCAAAGTGCCTACCTGTAGATTTTGGCCTCTAGCTCAGCCAGCACATAGGGAAACCTACCAATCCTGTGCATTTTTGAAAACTAGAGACCTAGGGGAATCCAAGATGGGGTGACTCGTGGGGCTCTGACCAGGTTCTGTTACCCAGAATCCTTTGCAAACCTCAAAAAGTGGCTAAAAAAACATGTTTTCCTCACATTTCGGTGACAGAAAGTTGTGGAATCTGAGAGGAGCCACAAATTTCCTTCCATCCAGCGTTCCCCCAACTCTCCCGATAAAAATGATACCTCACTTGTGTGGGTAGGCCTAGCGCCCGCGACAGGAAATGCCCCAAAACACAACGTGGACACATCCCATTTTTTGACAAAATACAAAGCTGTTTTTTGCAAAGTGCCTACCTGTAGATTTTGGCCTCTAGCTCCGCCGGCACATAGGGAAACCTACCAAACCTGTGCATTTTTGAAAACTAGAGTCCTAGGGGAATCCAAGATGGGGTGACTCGTGGGGCTCTGACCAGGTTCTTTTACCCAGAATCCTTTGCAAACCTCAAAAAGTGGCTAAACAAACAAGTTTTCCTTACATTTCGGTGACAGAAAGTTGTGGAATCTGAGAGGAGCCACAAATTTCCTTCCACCCAGCGTTCCCCCAAGTCTCCCGATAAAAATGATACCTCACTTGTGTGGGTAGGCCTAGCGCCCGCGACAGGAAATGCCCCAAAACACAACGTGGACACATCCCATTTTTTGACAAAATACAGAGCTGTTTTTTGCAAAGTGCCTACCTGTAGATTTTGGCCTCTAGCTCAGCCAGCACATAGGGAAACCTACCAAACCTGTGCATTTTTTTAAACTAGAGACCTAGGGGAATCCAAGATGGGGTGACTCGTGGGGCTCTGACCAGGTTCTGTTACCCAGAATCCTTTGCAAACCTCAAAAAGTGGCTAAAAAAACAAGTTTTCCTCACATTTCGGTGACAGAAAGTTGTGGAATCTGAGAGGAGCCACAAATTTCCTTCCACCCAGCGTTCCCCCAAGTCTCCCGATAAAAATGATACCTCACTTGTGTGGGTAGGCCTAGCGCCCGCGACAGGAAATGCCCCAAAACACAACGTGGACACATCCCATTTATTGATAAAATACAGAGCTGTTTTTTGCAAAGTGCCTACCTGTAGATTTTGGCCTCTAGCTCAGCCGGCACATAGGGAAACCTACCAAACCTGTGCATTTTTGAAAACTAGAGACCTAGGGGAATACAAGATGGGGTGACTCGTGGGGCTCTGACCAGGTTCTTTTACCCAGAATCCTTTGCAAACCTCAAAAAGTGGCTAAACAAACAAGTTTTCCTTACATTTCGGTGACAGAAAGTTGTGGAATCTGAGAGGAGCCACAAATTTCCTTCCACCCAGCGTTCCCCCAAGTCTCCCGATAAAAATGATACCTCACTTGTGTGGGTAGGCCTAGCGCCCGCGACAGGAAATGCCCCAAAACACAACGTGGACACATCCCATTTTTTGACAAAATACAGAGCTGTTTTTTGCAAAGTGCCTACCTGTAGATTTTGGCCTCTAGCTCAGCCAGCACATAGGGAAACCTACCAATCCTGTGCATTTTTGAAAACTAGAGACCTAGGGGAATCCAAGATGGGGTGACTCGTGGGGCTCTGACCAGGTTCTGTTACCCAGAATCCTTTGCAAACCTCAAAAAGTGGCTAAAAAAACAAGTTTTCCTCACATTTCGGTGACAGAAAGTTGTGGAATCTGAGAGGAGCCACAAATTTCCTTCCACCCAGCGTTCCCCCAACTCTCCCGATAAAAATGATACCTCACTTGTGTGGGTAGGCCTAGCGCCCGCGACAGGAAATGCCCCAAAACACAACGTGGACACATCCCATTTTTTGACAAAATACAGAGCTGTTTTTTGCAAAGTGCCTACCTGTAGATTTTGGCCTCTAGCTCAGCCGGCACATAGGGAAACCTACCAAACCTGTGCATTTTTGAAAACTAGAGACCTAGGGGAATCCAAGATGGGGTGACTCGTGGGGCTCTGACCAGGTTCTGTTACCCAGAATCCTTTGCAAACCTCAAAAAGTGGCTAAAAAAACAAGTTTTCCTCACATTTCGGTGACAGAAAGTTGTGGAATCTGAGAGGAGCCACAAATTTCCTTCCACCCAGCGTTCCCCCAAGTCTCCCGATAAAAATGATACCTCACTTGTGTGGGTAGGCCTAGCGCCCGCGACAGGAAATGCCCCAAAACACAACGTGGACACATCCCATTTTTTGACAAAATACAAAGCTGTCTTTTGCAAAGTGCCTACCTGTAGATTTTGGCCTCTAGCTCAGCCGGCACATAGGGAAACCTACCAAACCTGTGCATTTTTGAAAACTAGAGTCCTAGGGGAATCCAAGATGGGGTGACTCGTGGGGCTCTGTCCAGGTTCTGTTACCCAGAATCCTTTGCAAACCTCAAGAAGTGGCTAAAAAAACAAGTTTTCCTCACATTTCGGTGACAGAAAGTTGTGGAATCTGAGAGGAGCCACAAATTTCCTTCCACCCAGCGTTCCCCCAAGTCTCCCGATAAAAATGATACCTCACTTGTGTGGGTAGGCCTAGCGCCCGCGACAGTAAATGCCCCAAAACACAACGTGGACACATCCCATTTTTTGACAAAATACAGAGCTGTTTTTTGCAAAGTGCCTACCTGTAGATTTTGGCCTCTAGCTCAGCCGGCACATAGGGAAACCTACCAAACCTGTGCATTTTTGAAAACTAGAGACCTAGGGGAATCCAAGATGGGGTGACTCGTGGGGCTCTGACCAGGTTCTGTTACCCAGAATCCTTTGCAAACCTCAAAAAGTGGCTAAAAAAACATGTTTTCCTCACATTTCGGTGACAGAAAGTTGTGGAATCTGAGAGGAGCCACAAATTTCCTTCCACCCAGCGTTCCCCCAAGTCTCCCGATAAAAATGATACCTCACTTGTGTGGGTAGGCCTAGCGCCCGCGACAGGAAATGCCCCAAAACACAACGTGGACACATCCCATTTTTTGACAAAATACAGAGCTGTTTTTTGCAAAGTGCCTACCTGTAGATTTTGGCCTCTAGCTCAGCTGGCACATAGGGAAACCTACCAAACCTGTGCATTTTTGAAAACTAGAGTCCTAGGGGAATCCAAGATGGGGTGACTCGTGGGGCTCTGTCCAGGTTCTGTTACCCAGAATCCTTTGCAAACCTCAAGAAGTGGCTAAAAAAACAAGTTTTCCTCACATTTCGGTGACAGAAAGTTGTGGAATCTGAGAGGAGCCACAAATTTCCTTCCACCCAGCGTTCCCCCAAGTCTCCCGATAAAAATGATACCTCACTTGTGTGGGTTGGCCTAGCGCCCGCGACAGGAAATGCCCCAAAACACAACGTGGACACATCCCATTTTTTGACAAAATACAGAGCTGTTTTTTGCAAAGTGCCTACCTGTAGATTTTGGCCTCTAGCTCAGCCAGCACATAGGGAAACCTACCAATCCTGTGCATTTTTGAAAACTAGAGACCTAGGGGAATCCAAGATGGGGTGACTCGTGGGGCTCTGACCAGGTTCTGTTACCCAGAATCCTTTGCAAACCTCAAAAAGTGGCTAAAAAAACATGTTTTCCTCACATTTCGGTGACAGAAAGTTGTGGAATCTGAGAGGAGCCACAAATTTCCTTCCATCCAGCGTTCCCCCAACTCTCCCGATAAAAATGATACCTCACTTGTGTGGGTAGGCCTAGCGCCCGCGACAGGAAATGCCCCAAAACACAACGTGGACACATCCCATTTTTTGACAAAATACAAAGCTGTTTTTTGCAAAGTGCCTACCTGTAGATTTTGGCCTCTAGCTCCGCCGGCACATAGGGAAACCTACCAAACCTGTGCATTTTTGAAAACTAGAGTCCTAGGGGAATCCAAGATGGGGTGACTCGTGGGGCTCTGACCAGGTTCTTTTACCCAGAATCCTTTGCAAACCTCAAAAAGTGGCTAAACAAACAAGTTTTCCTTACATTTCGGTGACAGAAAGTTGTGGAATCTGAGAGGAGCCACAAATTTCCTTCCACCCAGCGTTCCCCCAAGTCTCCCGATAAAAATGATACCTCACTTGTGTGGGTAGGCCTAGCGCCCGCGACAGGAAATGCCCCAAAACACAACGTGGACACATCCCATTTTTTGACAAAATACAGAGCTGTTTTTTGCAAAGTGCCTACCTGTAGATTTTGGCCTCTAGCTCAGCCAGCACATAGGGAAACCTACCAAACCTGTGCATTTTTTTAAACTAGAGACCTAGGGGAATCCAAGATGGGGTGACTCGTGGGGCTCTGACCAGGTTCTGTTACCCAGAATCCTTTGCAAACCTCAAAAAGTGGCTAAAAAAACAAGTTTTCCTCACATTTCGGTGACAGAAAGTTGTGGAATCTGAGAGGAGCCACAAATTTCCTTCCACCCAGCGTTCCCCCAAGTCTCCCGATAAAAATGATACCTCACTTGTGTGGGTAGGCCTAGCGCCCGCGACAGGAAATACCCCAAAACACAACGTGGACACATCCCATTTATTGATAAAATACAGAGCTGTTTTTTGCAAAGTGCCTACCTGTAGATTTTGGCCTCTAGCTCAGCCGGCACATAGGGAAACCTACCAAACCTGTGCATTTTTTAAAACTAGAGACCTAGGGGAATACAAGATGGGGTGACTCGTGGGGCTCTGACCAGGTTCTCTTACCCAGAATCCTTTGCAAACCTCAAAAAGTGGCTAAACAAACAAGTTTTCCTTACATTTCGGTGACAGAAATTTGTGGAATCTGAGTGGAGCCACAAATTTCCTTCCACCCAGCGTTCCCCCAAGTCTCCCGATAAAAATGATACCTCACTTGTGTGGGTTGGCCTAGCGCCCGCGACAGGAAATGCCCCAAAACACAACGTGGACACATCCCATTTTTTGACAAAATACAGAGCTGTTTTTTGCAAAGTGCCTACCTGTAGATTTTGGCCTCTAGCTCAGCCAGCACATAGGGAAACCTACCAATCCTGTGCATTTTTGAAAACTAGAGACCTAGGGGAATCCAAGATGGGGTGACTCGTGGGGCTCTGACCAGGTTCTGTTACCCAGAATCCTTTGCAAACCTCAAAAAGTGGCTAAAAAAACATGTTTTCCTCACATTTCGGTGACAGAAAGTTGTGGAATCTGAGAGGAGCCACAAATTTCCTTCCACCCAGCGTTCCCCCAACTCTCCCGATAAAAATGATACCTCACTTGTGTGGGTAGGCCTAGCGCCCGCGACAGGAAATGCCCCAAAACACAACGTGGACACATCCCATTTTTTGACAAAATACAGAGCTGTTTTTTGCAAAGTGCCTACCTGTAGATTTTGGCCTCTAGCTCAGCCGGCACATAGGGAAACCTACCAAACCTGTGCATTTTTGAAAACTAGAGACCTAGGGGAATCCAAGATTGGGTGACTCGTGGGGCTCTGACCAGGTTCTGTTACCCAGAATCCTTTGCAAACCTCAAAAAGTGGCTAAAAAAACAAGTTTTCCTCACATTTCGGTGACAGAAAGTTGTGGAATCTGAGAGGAGCCACAAATTTCCTTCCATCCAGCGTTCCCCCAACTCTCCCGATAAAAATGATACCTCACTTGTGTGGGTAGGCCTAGCGCCCGCGACAGGAAATGCCCCAAAACACAACGTGGACACATCCCATTTTTTGACAAAATACAAAGCTGTTTTTTGCAAAGTGCCTACCTGTAGATTTTGGCCTCTAGCTCCGCCGGCACATAGGGAAACCTACCAAACCTGTGCATTTTTGAAAACTAGAGTCCTAGGGGAATCCAAGATGGGGTGACTCGTGGGGCTCTGACCAGGTTCTTTTACCCAGAATCCTTTGCAAACCTCAAAAAGTGGCTAAAAAAACATGTTTTCCTCACATTTCGGTGACAGAAAGTTGTGGAATCTGAGAGGAGCCACAAATTTCCTTCCACCCAGCGTTCCCCCAAGTCTCCCGATAAAAATGATACCTCACTTGTGTGGGTAGGCCTAGCGCCCGCGACAGGAAATGCCCCAAAACACAACGTGGACACATCCCATTTTTTGACAAAATACAGAGCTGTTTTTTGCAAAGTGCCTACCTGTAGATTTTGGCCTCTAGCTCAGCCGGCACATAGGGAAACCTACCAAACCTGTGCATTTGTGAAAACTAGAGACCTAGGGGAATACAAGATGGGGTGACTCGTGGGTCTCTGACCAGGTTCTGTTACCCAGAATCCTTTGCAAACCTCAAAAAGTGGCTAAAAAAACAAGTTTTCCTCACATTTCGGTGACAGAAAGTTGTGGAATCTGAGAGGAGCCACAAATTTCCTTCCACCCAGCGTTCCCCCAAGTCTCCCGATAAAAATGATACCTCACTTGTGTGGGTAGGCCTAGCGCCCGCGACAGGAAATGCCCCAAAACACAACGTGGACACATCCCATGTTTTGACAAAATACAGAGCTGTTTTTTGCAAAGTGCCTACCTGTAGATTTTGGCCTCTAGCTCAGCCGGCACATAGGGAAACCTACCAAACCTGTGCATTTTTGAAAACTAGAGACCTAGGGGAATCCAAGATGGGGTGACTCGTGGGGCTCTGAGCAGGTTCTTTTACCCAGTATCCTTTGCAAACCTCAAAAACTGGCTAAACAAACAAGTTTTCCTTACATTTCGGTGACAGAAAGTTGTGGAATCTGAGAGGAGCCACAAATTTCCATCCACCCAGCGTTCCCCCAAGTCTCCCGATAAAAATGATACCTCACTTGTGTGGGTAGGCCTAGCGCCCGCGACAGGAAATGCCCCAAAACACAACGTGGACACATCCCATTTTTTGACAAAATACAGAGCTGTTTTTTGCAAAGTGCCTACCTGTAGATTTTGGCCTCTAGCTCAGCCAGCACATAGGGAAACCTACCAAACCTGTGCATTTTTTTAAACTAGAGACCTAGGGGAATCCAAGATGGGGTGACTCGTGGGGCTCTGACCAGGTTCTGTTACCCAGAATCCTTTGCAAACCTCAAAAAGTGGCTAAAAAAACAAGTTTTCCTCACATTTCGGTGACAGAAAGTTCTGGAATCTGAGAGGAGCCACAAATTTCCTTCCACCCAGCGTTCCCCCAAGTCTCCCGATAAAAATGATACCTCACTTGTGTGGGTAGGCCTAGCGCCCGCGACAGGAAATGCCCCAAAACACAACGTGGACACATCCCATTTTTTGATAAAATACAGAGCTGTTTTTTGCAAAGTGCCTACCTGTAGATTTTGGCCTCTAGCTCAGCCGGCACATAGGGAAACCTACCAAACCTGTGCATTTTTGAAAACTAGAGACCTAGGGGAATACAAGATGGGGTGACTCGTGGGGCTCTGACCAGGTTCTGTTACCCAGAATCCTTTGCAAACCTCAAAAAGTGGCTAAACAAACAAGTTTTCCTTACATTTCGGTGACAGAAAGTTGTGGAATCTGAGAGGAGCCACACATTTCCTTCCACCCAGCGTTTCCCCAACTCTCCCGATAAAAATGATACCTCACTTGTGTGGGTAGGCCTAGCGCCCGCGACAGGAAATGCCCCAAAACACAACGTGGACACATCCCATTTTTTGACAAAATACAGAGCTGTTTTTTGCAAAGTGCCTACCTGTAGATTTTGGCCTCTAGCTCAGCCGGCACATAGGGAAACATACCAAACCTGTGCATTTTTGAAAACTAGAGACCTAGGGGAATCCAAGATGGGGTGACTCGTGGGGCTCTGACCAGGTTCTGTTACCCAGAATCCTTTGCAAACCTCAAAAAGTGGCTAAAAAAACAAGTTTTCCTCACATTTCGGTGACAGAAAGTTCTGGAATCTGAGAGGAGCCACAAATTTCCTTCCACCCAGCGTTCCCCCAAGTCTCCCGATAAAAATGATACCTCACTTGTGTGGGTAGGCCTAGCGCCCGCGACAGGAAATGCCCCAAAACACAACGTGGACACATCCCATTTTTTGACAAAATACAGAGCTGTTTTTTGCAAAGTGCCTACCTGTAGATTTTGGCCTCTAGCTCAGCCGGCACATAGGGAAACCTACCAAACCTGTGCATTTTTTAAAACTAGAGTCCTAGGGGAATCCAAGATGGGGTGACTCGTGGGGCTCTGACCAGGTTCTGTTACCCAGAATCCTTTGCAAACCTCAAGAAGTGGCTAAAAAAACAAGTTTTCCTCACATTTCGGTGACAGAAAGTTGTGGAATCTGAGAGGAGCCACAAATTTCCTTCCACCCAGCGTTCCCCCAAGTCTCCCGATAAAAATGATACCTCACTTGTGTGGGTAGGCCTAGCGCCCGCGACAGGAAATGCCCCAAAACACAACGTGGACACATCCCATTTTTTGACAAAATACAGAGCTGTTTTTTGCAAAGTGCCTACCTGTAGATTTTGGCCTCTAGCTCAGCCGCCACATAGGGAAACCTACCAAACCTGTGCATTTTTGAAAACTAGAGACCTAGGGGAATCCAAGATGGGGTGACTCGTGGGGCTCTGACCAGGTTCTGTTACCCAGAATCCTTTGCAAACCTCAAAAAGTGGCTAAAAAAACATGTTTTCCTCACATTTCGGTGATAGAAAGTTGTGGAATCTGAGAGGAGCCACAAATTTCCTTCCACCCAGCGTTCCCCCAAGTCTCCCGATAAAAATGATATCTCACTTGTGTGGGTAGGCCTAGCGCCCGCGACAGGAAATGCCCCAAAACACAACGTGGACACATCCCATTTTTTGACAAAATACAGAGCTGTTTTTTGCAAAGTGCCTACCTGTAGATTTTGGCCTCTAGCTCAGCTGGCACATAGGGAAACCTACCAAACCTGTGCATTTTTGAAAACTAGAGACCTAGGGGAATACAAGATGGGGTGACTCGTGGAGCTCTGACCAGGTTCTGTTACCCAGAATCCTTTGCAAACCTCAAAAAGTGGCTAAACAAACAAGTTTTCCTTACATTTCGGTGACAGAAAGTTGTGGAATCTGAGAGGAGCCACAAATTTCCTTCCACCCAGCGTTCCCCCAAGTCTCCCGATAAAAATGATACCTCACTTGTGTGGGTAGGCCTAGCGCCCGCGACAGGAAATGCCCCAAAACACAACGTGGACACATCCCATTTTTTGACAAAATACAGAGCTGTTTTTTGCAAAGTGCCTACCTGTGGATTTTGGCCTCTAGCTCAGCCAGCACATAGGGAAACCTACCAAACCTGTGCATTTTTTTAAACTAGAGACCTAGGGGAATCCAAGATGGGGTGACTCGTGGGGCTCTGACCAGGTTCTGTTACCCAGAATCCTTTGCAAACCTCAAAAAGTGGCTAAAAAAACAAGTTTTCCTCACATTTCGGTGACAGAAAGTTCTGGAATCTGAGAGGAGCCACAAATTTCCTTCCACCAAGCGTTCCCCCAAGTCTCCCGATAAAAATGATACCTCACTTGTGTGGGTAGGCCTAGCGCCCGCGACAGGAAATGCCCCGAAACACAACGTGGACACATCCCATTTTTTGACAAAATACAGAGCTGTTTTTTGCAAAGTGCCTACCTGTAGAGTTTGGCCTCTAGCTCAGCCGGCACATAGGGAAACCTACCAAACCTGTGCATTTTTGAAAACTCGAGACCTAGGGGAATCCAAGATGGGGATGACTTGCGGGGCTCTGACCAGGTTCTGTTACCCAGAATCCTTTGCAAACCTCAAAAAGTGGCTAAAAAAACAAGTTTTCCTCACATTTCGGTGACAGAAAGTTCTGAAATCTGAGAGGAGCCACAAATTTCCTTCCACCCAGCGTTCCCCCAAGTCTCCCGATAAAAATGATACCTCACTTGTGTGGGTAGGCCTAGCGCCCGCGACAGGAAATGCCCCAAAACACAACGTGGACACATCCCATTTTTTGACAAAATACAGAGCTGTTTTTTGCAAAGTGCCTACCTGTAGAGTTTGGCCTCTAGCTCAGCCGGCACATAGGGAAACCTACCAAACCTGTGCATTTTTGAAAACTAGAGACCTAGGGGAATACAAGATGGGGTGACTCGTGGGGCTCTGACCAGGTTCTGTTACCCAGAATCCTTTGCAAACCTCAAAAAGTGGCTAAAAATACAAGTTTTCCTCACATTTCGGTGACAGAAAGTTGTGGAATCTGAGAGGAGCCACAAATTTCCTTCCACCCAGCGTTCCCCCAAGTCTCCCGATAAAAATGATACCTCCCTTGTGTGGGTAGGCCTAGCGCCCGCGACAGGAAATGCCCCAAAACACAACGTGGACACATCCCATTTTTTGACAAAATACAGAGCTGTTTTTTGCAAAGTGCCTACCTGTAGATTTTGGCCTCTAGCTCAGCCGGCACATAGGGAAACCTACCAAACCTGTGCATTTTTGAAAATTAGAGACCTAGGGGAATCCAAGATGGGGTGACTCGTGGGGCTCTGACCAGGTTCTTTTACCCAGAATCCTTTGCAAACCTCAAAAAGTGGCTAAACAAACAAGTTTTCCTTACATTTCGGTGACAGAAAGTTGTGGAATCTGAGAGGAGCCACAAATTTCCTTCCACCCAGCGTTCCCCCAAGTCTCCCGATAAAAATGATACCTCACTTGTGTGGGTAGGCCTAGCGCCCGCGACAGGAAATGCCCCAAAACACAACGTGGACACATCCCATTTTTTGACAAAATACAGAGCTGTTTTTTGCAAAGTGCCTACCTGTAGATTTTGGCCTCTAGCTCAGCCAGCACATAGGGAAACCTACCAAACCTGTGCATTTTTTTAAACTAGAGACCTAGGGGAATCCAAGATGGGGTGACTCGTGGGGCTCTGACCAGGTTCTGTTACCCAGAATCCTTTGCAAACCTCAAAAAGTGGCTAAAAAAAACAAGTTTTCCTCACATTTCGGTGACAGAAAGTTGTGGAATCTGAGAGGAGCCACAAATTTCCTTCCACCCAGCGTTCCCCCAAGTCTCCCGATAAAAATGATACCTCACTTGTGTGGGTAGGCCTAGCGCCCGCGACAGGAAATGCCCCAAAACACAACGTGGACACATCCCATTTATTGATAAAATACAGAGCTGTTTTTTGCAAAGTGCCTACCTGTAGATTTTGGCCTCTAGCTCAGCCGGCACATAGGGAAACCTACCAAACCTGTGCATTTTTGAAAACTAGAGACCTAGGGGAATACAAGATGGGGTGACTCGTGGGGCTCTGACCAGGTTCTTTTACCCAGAATCCTTTGCAAACCTCAAAAAGTGGCTAAACAAACAAGTTTTCCTTACATTTCGGTGACAGAAAGTTGTGGAATCTGAGAGGAGCCACAAATTTCCTTCCACCCAGCGTTCCCCCAAGTCTCCCGATAAAAATGATACCTCACTTGTGTGGGTAGGCCTAGCGCCCGCGACAGGAAATGCCCCAAAACACAACGTGGACACATCCCATTTTTTGACAAAATACAGAGCTGTTTTTTGCAAAGTGCCTACCTGTAGATTTTGGCCTCTAGCTCAGCCGGCACATAGGGAAACCTACCAAACCTGTGCATTTTTTAAAACTAGAGTCCTAGGGGAATCCAAGATGGGGTGACTCGTGGGGCTCTGACCAGGTTCTGTTACCCAGAATCCTTTGCAAACCTCAAGAAGTGGCTAAAAAAACAAGTTTTCCTCACATTTCGGTGACAGAAAGTTGTGGAATCTGAGAGGAGCCACAAATTTCCTTCCACCCAGCGTTCCCCCAAGTCTCCCGATAAAAATGGTACCTCACTTGTGTGGGTAGGCCTAGCGCCCGCGACAGGAAATGCCCCAAAACACAACGTGGACACATCCCATTTTTTGACAAAATACAGAGCTGTTTTTTGCAAAGTGCCTACCTGTAGATTTTGGCCTCTAGCTCAGCCGCCACATAGGGAAACCTACCAAACCTGTGCATTTTTGAAAACTAGAGACCTAGGGGAATCCAAGATGGGGTGACTCGTGGGGCTCTGACCAGGTTCTGTTACCCAGAATCCTTTGCAAACCTCAAAAAGTGGCTAAAAAAACATGTTTTCCTCACATTTCGGTGATAGAAAGTTGTGGAATCTGAGAGGAGCCACAAATTTCCTTCCACCCAGCGTTCCCCCAAGTCTCCCGATAAAAATGATATCTCACTTGTGTGGGTAGGCCTAGCGCCCGCGACAGGAAATGCCCCAAAACACAACGTGGACACATCCCATTTTTTGACAAAATACAGAGCTGTTTTTTGCAAAGTGCCTACCTGTAGATTTTGGCCTCTAGCTCAGCTGGCACATAGGGAAACCTACCAAACCTGTGCATTTTTGAAAACTAGAGACCTAGGGGAATACAAGATGGGGTGACTCGTGGAGCTCTGACCAGGTTCTGTTACCCAGAATCCTTTGCAAACCTCAAAAAGTGGCTAAACAAACAAGTTTTCCTTACATTTCGGTGACAGAAAGTTGTGGAATCTGAGAGGAGCCACAAATTTCCTTCCACCCAGCGTTCCCCCAAGTCTCCCGATAAAAATGATACCTCACTTGTGTGGGTAGGCCTAGCGCCCGCGACAGGAAATGCCCCAAAACACAACGTGGACACATCCCATTTTTTGACAAAATACAGAGCTGTTTTTTGCAAAGTGCCTACCTGTGGATTTTGGCCTCTAGCTCAGCCAGCACATAGGGAAACCTACCAAACCTGTGCATTTTTTTAAACTAGAGACCTAGGGGAATCCAAGATGGGGTGACTCGTGGGGCTCTGACCAGGTTCTGTTACCCAGAATCCTTTGCAAACCTCAAAAAGTGGCTAAAAAAACAAGTTTTCCTCACATTTCGGTGACAGAAAGTTCTGGAATCTGAGAGGAGCCACAAATTTCCTTCCACCAAGCGTTCCCCCAAGTCTCCCGATAAAAATGATACCTCACTTGTGTGGGTAGGCCTAGCGCCCGCGACAGGAAATGCCCCGAAACACAACGTGGACACATCCCATTTTTTGACAAAATACAGAGCTGTTTTTTGCAAAGTGCCTACCTGTAGAGTTTGGCCTCTAGCTCAGCCGGCACATAGGGAAACCTACCAAACCTGTGCATTTTTGAAAACTCGAGACCTAGGGGAATCCAAGATGGGGATGACTTGCGGGGCTCTGACCAGGTTCTGTTACCCAGAATCCTTTGCAAACCTCAAAAAGTGGCTAAAAAAACAAGTTTTCCTCACATTTCGGTGACAGAAAGTTCTGAAATCTGAGAGGAGCCACAAATTTCCTTCCACCCAGCGTTCCCCCAAGTCTCCCGATAAAAATGATACCTCACTTGTGTGGGTAGGCCTAGCGCCCGCGACAGGAAATGCCCCAAAACACAACGTGGACACATCCCATTTTTTGACAAAATACAGAGCTGTTTTTTGCAAAGTGCCTACCTGTAGAGTTTGGCCTCTAGCTCAGCCGGCACATAGGGAAACCTACCAAACCTGTGCATTTTTGAAAACTAGAGACCTAGGGGAATACAAGATGGGGTGACTCGTGGGGCTCTGACCAGGTTCTGTTACCCAGAATCCTTTGCAAACCTCAAAAAGTGGCTAAAAATACAAGTTTTCCTCACATTTCGGTGACAGAAAGTTGTGGAATCTGAGAGGAGCCACAAATTTCCTTCCACCCAGCGTTCCCCCAAGTCTCCCGATAAAAATGATACCTCCCTTGTGTGGGTAGGCCTAGCGCCCGCGACAGGAAATGCCCCAAAACACAACGTGGACACATCCCATTTTTTGACAAAATACAGAGCTGTTTTTTGCAAAGTGCCTACCTGTAGATTTTGGCCTCTAGCTCAGCCGGCACATAGGGAAACCTACCAAACCTGTGCATTTTTGAAAATTAGAGACCTAGGGGAATCCAAGATGGGGTGACTCGTGGGGCTCTGACCAGGTTCTTTTACCCAGAATCCTTTGCAAACCTCAAAAAGTGGCTAAACAAACAAGTTTTCCTTACATTTCGGTGACAGAAAGTTGTGGAATCTGAGAGGAGCCACAAATTTCCTTCCACCCAGCGTTCCCCCAAGTCTCCCGATAAAAATGATACCTCACTTGTGTGGGTAGGCCTAGCGCCCGCGACAGGAAATGCCCCAAAACACAACGTGGACACATCCCATTTTTTGACAAAATACAGAGCTGTTTTTTGCAAAGTGCCTACCTGTAGATTTTGGCCTCTAGCTCAGCCAGCACATAGGGAAACCTACCAAACCTGTGCATTTTTTTAAACTAGAGACCTAGGGGAATCCAAGATGGGGTGACTCGTGGGGCTCTGACCAGGTTCTGTTACCCAGAATCCTTTGCAAACCTCAAAAAGTGGCTAAAAAAACAAGTTTTCCTCACATTTCGGTGACAGAAAGTTGTGGAATCTGAGAGGAGCCACAAATTTCCTTCCACCCAGCGTTCCCCCAAGTCTCCCGATAAAAATGATACCTCACTTGTGTGGGTAGGCCTAGCGCCCGCGACAGGAAATGCCCCAAAACACAACGTGGACACATCCCATTTATTGATAAAATACAGAGCTGTTTTTTGCAAAGTGCCTACCTGTAGATTTTGGCCTCTAGCTCAGCCGGCACATAGGGAAACCTACCAAACCTGTGCATTTTTGAAAACTAGAGACCTAGGGGAATACAAGATGGGGTGACTCGTGGGGCTCTGACCAGGTTCTTTTACCCAGAATCCTTTGCAAACCTCAAAAAGTGGCTAAACAAACAAGTTTTCCTTACATTTCGGTGACAGAAAGTTGTGGAATCTGAGAGGAGCCACAAATTTCCTTCCACCCAGCGTTCCCCCAAGTCTCCCGATAAAAATGATACCTCACTTGTGTGGGTAGGCCTAGCGCCCGCGACAGGAAATGCCCCAAAACACAACGTGGACACATCCCATTTTTTGACAAAATACAGAGCTGTTTTTTGCAAAGTGCCTACCTGTAGATTTTGGCCTCTAGCTCAGCCAGCACATAGGGAAACCTACCAATCCTGTGCATTTTTCAAAACTAGAGACCTAGGGGAATCCAAGATGGGGTGACTCGTGGGGCTCTGACCAGGTTCTGTTACCCAGAATCCTTTGCAAACCTCAAAAAGTGGCTAAAAAAACAAGTTTTCCTCACATTTCGGTGACAGAAAGTTGTGGAATCTGAGAGGAGCCACAAATTTCCTTCCACCCAGCGTTCCCCCAACTCTCCCGATAAAAATGATACCTCACTTGTGTGGGTAGGCCTAGCACCCGCGACAGGAAATGCCCCAAAACACAACGTGGACACATCCCATTTTTTGACAAAATACAGAGCTGTTTTTTGCAAAGTGCCTACCTGTAGATTTTGGCCTCTAGCTCAGCCGGCACATAGGGAAACCTACCAAACCTGTGCATTTTTGAAAACTAGAGACCTAGGGGAATCCAAGATGGGGTGACTCGTGGGGCTCTGACCAGGTTCTGTTACCCAGAATCCTTTGCAAACCTCAAAAAGTGGCTAAAAAAACAAGTTTTCCTCACATTTCGGTGACAGAAAGTTGTGGAATCTGAGAGGAGCCACAAATTTCCTTCCACCCAGCGTTCCCCCAAGTCTCCCGATAAAAATGATACCTCACTTGTGTGGGTAGGCCTAGCGCCCGCGACAGGAAATGCCCCAAAACACAACGTGGACACATCCCATTTTTTGACAAAATACAAAGCTGTCTTTTGCAAAGTGCCTACCTGTAGATTTTGGCCTCTAGCTCAGCCGGCACATAGGGAAACCTACCAAACCTGTGCATTTTTGAAAACTAGAGTCCTAGGGGAATCCAAGATGGGGTGACTCGTGGGGCTCTGTCCAGGTTCTGTTACCCAGAATCCTTTGCAAACCTCAAGAAGTGGCTAAAAAAACAAGTTTTCCTCACATTTCGGTGACAGAAAGTTGTGGAATCTGAGAGGAGCCACAAATTTCCTTCCACCCAGCGTTCCCCCAAGTCTCCCGATAAAAATGATACCTCACTTGTGTGGGTAGGCCTAGCGCCCGCGACAGTAAATGCCCCAAAACACAACGTGGACACATCCCATTTTTTGACAAAATACAGAGCTGTTTTTTTGCAAAGTGCCTACCTGTAGATTTTGGCCTCTAGCTCAGCCGGCACATAGGGAAACCTACCAAACCTGTGCATTTTTGAAAACTAGAGACCTAGGGGAATCCAAGATGGGGTGACTCGTGGGGCTCTGACCAGGTTCTGTTACCCAGAATCCTTTGCAAACCTCAAGAAGTGGCTAAAAAAACAAGTTTTCCTCACATTTCGGTGACAGAAAGTTGTGGAATCTGAGAGGAGCCACAAATTTCCTTCCACCCAGCGTTCCCCCAAGTCTCCCGATAAAAATGATACCTCACTTGTGTGGGTTGGCCTAGCGCCCGCGACAGGAAATGCCCCAAAACACAACGTGGACACATCCCATTTTTTGACAAAATACAGAGCTGTTTTTTGCAAAGTGCCTACCTGTAGATTTTGGCCTCTAGCTCAGCCAGCACATAGGGAAACCTACCAATCCTGTGCATTTTTGAAAACTAGAGACCTAGGGGAATCCAAGATGGGGTGACTCGTGGGGCTCTGACCAGGTTCTGTTACCCAGAATCCTTTGCAAACCTCAAAAAGTGGCTAAAAAAACATGTTTTCCTCACATTTCGGTGACAGAAAGTTGTGGAATCTGAGAGGAGCCACAAATTTCCTTCCATCCAGCGTTCCCCCAACTCTCCCGATAAAAATGATACCTCACTTGTGTGGGTAGGCCTAGCGCCCGCGACAGGAAATGCCCCAAAACACAACGTGGACACATCCCATTTTTTGACAAAATACAAAGCTGTTTTTTGCAAAGTGCCTACCTGTAGATTTTGGCCTCTAGCTCCGCCGGCACATAGGGAAACCTACCAAACCTGTGCATTTTTGAAAACTAGAGTCCTAGGGGAATCCAAGATGGGGTGACTCGTGGGGCTCTGACCAGGTTCTTTTACCCAGAATCCTTTGCAAACCTCAAAAAGTGGCTAAACAAACAAGTTTTCCTTACATTTCGGTGACAGAAAGTTGTGGAATCTGAGAGGAGCCACAAATTTCCTTCTACCCAGCGTTCCCCCAAGTCTCCCGATAAAAATGATACCTCACTTGTGTGGGTAGGCCTAGCGCCCGCGACAGGAAATGCCCCAAAACACAACGTGGACACATCCCATTTTTTGACAAAATACAGAGCTGTTTTTTGCAAAGTGCCTACCTGTAGATTTTGGCCTCTAGCTCAGCCAGCACATAGGGAAACCTACCAAACCTGTGCATTTTTTTAAACTAGAGACCTAGGGGAATCCAAGATGGGGTGACTCGTGGGGCTCTGACCAGGTTCTGTTACCCAGAATCCTTTGCAAACCTCAAAAAGTGGCTAAAAAAACAAGTTTTCCTCACATTTCGGTGACAGAAAGTTGTGGAATCTGAGAGGAGCCACAAATTTCCTTCCACCCAGCGTTCCCCCAAGTCTCCCGATAAAAATGATACCTCACTTGTGTGGGTAGGCCTAGCGCCCGCGACAGGAAATGCCCCAAAACACAACGTGGACACATCCCATTTATTGATAAAATACAGAGCTGTTTTTTGCAAAGTGCCTACCTGTAGATTTTGGCCTCTAGCTCAGCCGGCACATAGGGAAACCTACCAAACCTGTGCATTTTTTAAAACTAGAGACCTAGGGGAATACAAGATGGGGTGACTCGTGGGGCTCTGACCAGGTTCTCTTACCCAGAATCCTTTGCAAACCTCAAAAAGTGGCTAAACAAACAAGTTTTCCTTACATTTCGGTGACAGAAATTTGTGGAATCTGAGTGGAGCCACAAATTTCCTTCCACCCAGCGTTCCCCCAAGTCTCCCGATAAAAATGATACCTCACTTGTGTGGGTTGGCCTAGCGCCCGCGACAGGAAATGCCCCAAAACACAACGTGGACACATCCCATTTTTTGACAAAATACAGAGCTGTTTTTTGCAAAGTGCCTACCTGTAGATTTTGGCCTCTAGCTCAGCCAGCACATAGGGAAACCTACCAATCCTGTGCATTTTTGAAAACTAGAGACCTAGGGGAATCCAAGATGGGGTGACTCGTGGGGCTCTGACCAGGTTCTGTTACCCAGAATCCTTTGCAAACCTCAAAAAGTGGCTAAAAAAACATGTTTTCCTCACATTTCGGTGACAGAAAGTTGTGGAATCTGAGAGGAGCCACAAATTTCCTTCCACCCAGCGTTCCCCCAACTCTCCCGATAAAAATGATACCTCACTTGTGTGGGTAGGCCTAGCGCCCGCGACAGGAAATGCCCCAAAACACAACGTGGACACATCCCATTTTTTGACAAAATACAGAGCTGTTTTTTGCAAAGTGCCTACCTGTAGATTTTGGCCTCTAGCTCAGCCGGCACATAGGGAAACCTACCAAACCTGTGCATTTTTGAAAACTAGAGACCTAGGGGAATCCAAGATTGGGTGACTCGTGGGGCTCTGACCAGGTTCTGTTACCCAGAATCCTTTGCAAACCTCAAAAAGTGGCTAAAAAAACAAGTTTTCCTCACATTTCGGTGACAGAAAGTTGTGGAATCTGAGAGGAGCCACAAATTTCCTTCCATCCAGCGTTCCCCCAACTCTCCCGATAAAAATGATACCTCACTTGTGTGGGTAGGCCTAGCGCCCGCGACAGGAAATGCCCCAAAACACAACGTGGACACATCCCATTTTTTGACAAAATACAAAGCTGTTTTTTGCAAAGTGCCTACCTGTAGATTTTGGCCTCTAGCTCCGCCGGCACATAGGGAAACCTACCAAACCTGTGCATTTTTGAAAACTAGAGTCCTAGGGGAATCCAAGATGGGGTGACTCGTGGGGCTCTGACCAGGTTCTTTTACCCAGAATCCTTTGCAAACCTCAAAAAGTGGCTAAACAAACAAGTTTTCCTTACATTTCGGTGACAGAAAGTTGTGGAATCTGAGAGGAGCCACAAATTTCCTTCCACCCAGCGTTCCCCCAAGTCTCCCGATAAAAATGATACCTCACTTGTGTGGGTAGGCCTAGCGCCCGCGACAGGAAATGCCCCAAAACACAACGTGGACACATCCCATTTTTTGACAAAATACAGAGCTGTTTTTTGCAAAGTGCCTACCTGTAGATTTTGGCCTCTAGCTCAGCCAGCACATAGGGAAACCTACCAAACCTGTGCATTTTTTTAAACTAGAGACCTAGGGGAATCCAAGATGGGGTGACTCGTGGGGCTCTGACCAGGTTCTGTTACCCAGAATCCTTTGCAAACCTCAAAAAGTGGCTAAAAAAAACAAGTTTTCCTCACATTTCGGTGACAGAAAGTTGTGGAATCTGAGAGGAGCCACAAATTTCCTTCCACCCAGCGTTCCCCCAAGTCTCCCGATAAAAATGATACCTCACTTGTGTGGGTAGGCCTAGCGCCCGCGACAGGAAATGCCCCAAAACACAACGTGGACACATCCCATTTATTGATAAAATACAGAGCTGTTTTTTGCAAAGTGCCTACCTGTAGATTTTGGCCTCTAGCTCAGCCGGCACATAGGGAAACCTACCAAACCTGTGCATTTTTGAAAACTAGAGACCTAGGGGAATACAAGATGGGGTGACTCGTGGGGCTCTGACCAGGTTCTCTTACCCAGAATCCTTTGCAAACCTCAAAAAGTGGCTAAACAAACAAGTTTTCCTTACATTTCGGTGACAGAAATTTGTGGAATCTGAGTGGAGCCACAAATTTCCTTCCACCCAGCGTTCCCCCAAGTCTCCCGATAAAAATGATACCTCACTTGTGTGGGTTGGCCTAGCGCCCGCGACAGGAAATGCCCCAAAACACAACGTGGACACATCCCATTTTTTGACAAAATACAGAGCTGTTTTTTGCAAAGTGCCTACCTGTAGATTTTGGCCTCTAGCTCAGCCAGCACATAGGGAAACCTACCAATCCTGTGCATTTTTGAAAACTAGAGACCTAGGGGAATCCAAGATGGGGTGACTCGTGGGGCTCTGACCAGGTTCTGTTACCCAGAATCCTTTGCAAACCTCAAAAAGTGGCTAAAAAAACATGTTTTCCTCACATTTCGGTGACAGAAAGTTGTGGAATCTGAGAGGAGCCACAAATTTCCTTCCACCCAGCGTTCCCCCAACTCTCCCGATAAAAATGATACCTCACTTGTGTGGGTAGGCCTAGCGCCCGCGACAGGAAATGCCCCAAAACACAACGTGGACACATCCCATTTTTTGACAAAATACAGAGCTGTTTTTTGCAAAGTGCCTACCTGTAGATTTTGGCCTCTAGCTCAGCCGGCACATAGGGAAACCTACCAAACCTGTGCATTTTTGAAAACTAGAGACCTAGGGGAATCCAAGATTGGGTGACTCGTGGGGCTCTGACCAGGTTCTGTTACCCAGAATCCTTTGCAAACCTCAAAAAGTGGCTAAAAAAACAAGTTTTCCTCACATTTCGGTGACAGAAAGTTGTGGAATCTGAGAGGAGCCACAAATTTCCTTCCACCCAGCGTTCCCCCAAGTCTCCCGATAAAAATGATACCTCACTTGTGTGGGTAGGCCTAGCGCCCGCGACAGGAAATGCCCCAAAACACAACGTGGACACATCCCATTTTTTGACAAAATGCAAAGCTGTTTTTTGCAAAGTGCCTACCTGTAGATTTTGGCCTCTAGCTCAGCCGGCACATAGGGAAACCTACCAAACCTGTGCATTTTTGAAAACTAGAGTCCTAGGGGAATCCAAGATGGGGTGACTCGTGGGGCTCTGTCCAGGTTCTGTTACCCAGAATCCTTTGCAAACCTCAAGAAGTGGCTAAAAAAACAAGTTTTCCTCACATTTCGGTGACAGAAAGTTGTGGAATCTGAGAGGAGCCACAAATTTCCTTCCACCCAGCGTTCCCCCAAGTCTCCCGATAAAAATGATACCTCACTTGTGTGGGTAGGCCTAGCGCCCGCGACAGTAAATGCCCCAAAACACAACGTGGACACATCCCATTTTTTGACAAAATACAGAGCTGTTTTTTGCAAAGTGCCTACCTGTAGATTTTGGCCTCTAGCTCAGCCAGCACATAGGGAAACCTACCAAACCTGTGCATTTTTTAAAACTAGAGACCTAGGGGAATCCAAGATGGGGTGACTCGTGGGGCTCTGACCAGGTTCTGTTACCCAGAATCCTTTGCAAACCTCAAAAAGTGGCTAAAAAAACATGTTTTCCTCACATTTCGGTGACAGAAAGTTGTGGAATCTGAGAGGAGCCACAAATTTCCTTCCACCCAGCGTTCCCCCAAGTCTCCCGATAAAAATGATACCTCACTTGTGTGGGTAGGCCTAGCGCCCGCGACAGGAAATGCCCCAAAACACAACGTGGACACATCCCATTTTTTGACAAAATACAGAGCTGTTTTTTGCAAAGTGCCTACCTGTAGATTTTGGCCTCTAGCTCAGCCGGCACATAGGGAAACCTACCAAACCTGTGCATTTGTGAAAACTAGAGACCTAGGGGAATACAAGATGGGGTGACTCGTGGGGCTCTGACCAGGTTCTGTTACCCAGAATCCTTTGCAAACCTCAAAAAGTGGCTAAAAAAACAAGTTTTCCTCACATTTCGGTGACAGAAAGTTGTGGAATCTGAGAGGAGCCACAAATTTCCTTCCACCCAGCGTTCCCCCAAGTCTCCCGATAAAAATGATACCTCACTTGTGTGGGTAGGCCTAGCGCCCGCGACAGGAAATGCCCCAAAACACAACGTGGACACATCCCATGTTTTGACAAAATACAGAGCTGTTTTTTGCAAAGTGCCTACCTGTAGATTTTGGCCTCTAGCTCAGCCGGCACATAGGGAAACCTACCAAACCTGTGCATTTTTGAAAACTAGAGACCTAGGGGAATCCAAGATGGGGTGACTCGTGGGGCTCTGAGCAGGTTCTTTTACCCAGTATCCTTTGCAAACCTCAAAAACTGGCTAAACAAACAAGTTTTCCTTACATTTCGGTGACAGAAAGTTGTGGAATCTGAGAGGAGCCACAAATTTCCTTCCACCCAGCGTTCCCCCAAGTCTCCCGATAAAAATGATACCTCACTTGTGTGGGTAGGCCTAGCGCCCGCGACAGGAAATGCCCCAAAACACAACGTGGACACATCCCATTTTTTGACAAAATACAGAGCTGTTTTTTGCAAAGTGCCTACCTGTAGATTTTGGCCTCTAGCTCAGCCAGCACATAGGGAAACCTACCAAACCTGTGCATTTTTTTAAACTAGAGACCTAGGGGAATCCAAGATGGGGTGACTCGTGGGGCTCTGACCAGGTTCTGTTACCCAGAATCCTTTGCAAACCTCAAAAAGTGGCTAAAAAAACAAGTTTTCCTCACATTTCGGTGACAGAAAGTTCTGGAATCTGAGAGGAGCCACAAATTTCCTTCCACCCAGCGTTCCCCCAAGTCTCCCGATAAAAATGATACCTCACTTGTGTGGGTAGGCCTAGCGCCCGCGACAGGAAATGCCCCAAAACACAACGTGGACACATCCCATTTTTTGATAAAATACAGAGCTGTTTTTTGCAAAGTGCCTACCTGTAGATTTTGGCCTCTAGCTCAGCCGGCACATAGGGAAACCTACCAAACCTGTGCATTTTTGAAAACTAGAGACCTAGGGGAATACAAGATGGGGTGACTCGTGGGGCTCTGACCAGGTTCTGTTACCCAGAATCCTTTGCAAACCTCAAAAAGTGGCTAAACAAACAAGTTTTCCTTACATTTCGGTGACAGAAAGTTGTGGAATCTGAGAGGAGCCACAAATTTCCTTCCACCCAGCGTTTCCCCAACTCTCCCGATAAAAATGATACCTCACTTGTGTGGGTAGGCCTAGCGCCCGCGACAGGAAATGCCCCAAAACACAACGTGGACACATCCCATTTTTTGACAAAATACAGAGCTGTTTTTTGCAAAGTGCCTACCTGTAGATTTTGGCCTCTAGCTCAGCCGGCACATAGGGAAACATACCAAACCTGTGCATTTTTGAAAACTAGAGACCTAGGGGAATCCAAGATGGGGTGACTCGTGGGGCTCTGACCAGGTTCTGTTACCCAGAATCCTTTGCAAACCTCAAAAAGTGGCTAAAAAAACAAGTTTTCCTCACATTTCGGTGACAGAAAGTTCTGGAATCTGAGAGGAGCCACAAATTTCCTTCCACCCAGCGTTCCCCCAAGTCTCCCGATAAAAATGATACCTCACTTGTGTGGGTAGGCCTAGCGCCCGCGACAGGAAATGCCCCAAAACACAACGTGGACACATCCCATTTTTTGACAAAATACAGAGCTGTTTTTTGCAAAGTGCCTACCTGTAGATTTTGGCCTCTAGCTCAGCCGGCACATAGGGAAACCTACCAAACCTGTGCATTTTTTAAAACTAGAGTCCTAGGGGAATCCAAGATGGGGTGACTCGTGGGGCTCTGACCAGGTTCTGTTACCCAGAATCCTTTGCAAACCTCAAGAAGTGGCTAAAAAAACAAGTTTTCCTCACATTTCGGTGACAGAGAGTTGTGGAATCTGAGAGGAGCCACAAATTTCCTTCCACCCAGCGTTCCCCCAAGTCTCCCGATAAAAATGATACCTCACTTGTGTGGGTAGGCCTAGCGCCCGCGACAGGAAATGCCCCAAAACACAACGTGGACACATCCCATTTTTTGACAAAATACAGAGCTGTTTTTTGCAAAGTGCCTACCTGTAGATTTTGGCCTCTAGCTCAGCCGGCACATAGGGAAACCTACCAAACCTGTGCATTTTTGAAAACTAGAGACCTAGGGGAATCCAAGATGGGGTGACTCGTGGGGCTCTGACCAGGTTCTGTTACCCAGAATCCTTTGCAAACCTCAAAAAGTGGCTAAAAAAACAAGTTTTCCTCACATTTCGGTGACAGAAAGTTGTGGAATCTGAGAGGAGCCACAAATTTCCTTCCACCAAGCGTTCCCCCAAGTCGCCCGATAAAAATGATACCTCACTTGTGTGGGTAGGCCTAGCGCCCGCGACAGGAAATGCCCCGAAACACAACGTGGACACATCCCATTTTTTGACAAAATACAGAGCTGTTTTTTTGCAAAGTGCCTACCTGTAGAGTTTGGCCTCTAGCTCAGCCGGCACATAGGGAAACCTACCAAACCTGTGCATTTTTGAAAACTCGAGACCTAGGGGAATCCAAGATAGGGATGACTTGCGGGGCTCTGACCAGGTTCTGTTACCCAGAATCCTTTGCAAACCTCAAAAAGTGGCTAAAAAAACAAGTTTTCCTCACATTTCGGTGACAGAAAGTTCTGAAATCTGAGAGGAGCCACAAATTTCCTTCCACCCAGCGTTCCCCCAAGTCTCCCGATAAAAATGATACCTCACTTGTGTGGGTAGGCCTAGCGCCCGCGACAGTAAATGCCCCAAAACACAACGTGGACACATCCCATTTTTTGACAAAATACAAAGCTGTCTTTTGCAAAGTGCCTACCTGTAGATTTTGGCCTCTAGCTCAGCCGGCACATAGGGAAACCTACCAAACCTGTGCATTTTTGAAAACTAGAGTCCTAGGGGAATCCAAGATGGGGTGACTCGTGGGGCTCTGTCCAGGTTCTGTTACCCAGAATCCTTTGCAAACCTCAAGAAGTGGCTAAAAAAACAAGTTTTCCTCACATTTCGGTGACAGAAAGTTGTGGAATCTGAGAGGAGCCACAAATTTCCTTCCACCCAGCGTTCCCCCAAGTCTCCCGATAGAAATGATACCTCACTTGTGTGGGTAGGCCTAGCGCCCGCGACAGTAAATGCCCCAAAACACAACGTGGACACATCCCATTTTTTGACAAAATACAGAGCTGTTTTTTGCAAAGTGCCTACCTGTAGATTTTGGCCTCTAGCTCAGCCGGCACATAGGGAAACCTACCAAACCTGTGCATTTTTGAAAACTAGAGACCTAGGGGAATCCAAGATGGGGTGACTCGTGGGGCTCTGACCAGGTTCTGTTACCCAGAATCCTTTGCAAACCTCAAAAAGTGGCTAAAAAAACATGTTTTCCTCACATTTCGGTGACAGAAAGTTGTGGAATCTGAGAGGAGCCACAAATTTCCTTCCACCCAGCGTTCCCCCAAGTCTCCCGATAAAAATGATATCTCACTTGTGTGGGTAGGCCTAGCGCCCGCGACAGGAAATGCCCCAAAACACAACGTGGACACATCCCATTTTTTGACAAAATACAGAGCTGTTTTTTGCAAAGTGCCTACCTGTAGATTTTGGCCTCTAGCTCAGCCGGCACATAGGGAAACCTACCAAACCTGTGCATTTTTGAAAACTAGAGTCCTAGGGGAATCCAAGATGGGGTGACTCGTGGGGCTCTGTCCAGGTTCTGTTACCCAGAATCCTTTGCAAACCTCAAGAAGTGGCTAAAAAAACAAGTTTTCCTCACATTTCGGTGACAGAAAGTTGTGGAATCTGAGAGGAGCCACAAATTTCCTTCCACCCAGCGTTCCCCCAAGTCTCCCGATAAAAATGATACCTCACTTGTGTGGGTTGGCCTAGCGCCCGCGACAGGAAATGCCCCAAAACACAACGTGGACACATCCCATTTTTTGACAAAATACAGAGCTGTTTTTTGCAAAGTGCCTACCTGTAGATTTTGGCCTCTAGCTCAGCCAGCACATAGGGAAACCTACCAATCCTGTGCATTTTTGAAAACTAGAGACCTAGGGGAATCCAAGATGGGGTGACTCGTGGGGCTCTGACCAGGTTCTGTTACCCAGAATCCTTTGCAAACCTCAAAAAGTGGCTAAAAAAACATGTTTTCCTCACATTTCGGTGACAGAAAGTTGTGGAATCTGAGAGGAGCCACAAATTTCCTTCCACCAAGCGTTCCCCCAAGTCGCCCGATAAAAATGATACCTCACTTGTGTGGGTAGGCCTAGCGCCCGCGACAGGAAATGCCCCGAAACACAACGTGGACACATCCCATTTTTTGACAAAATACAGAGCTGTTTTTTTGCAAAGTGCCTACCTGTAGAGTTTGGCCTCTAGCTCAGCCGGCACATAGGGAAACCTACCAAACCTGTGCATTTTTGAAAACTCGAGACCTAGGGGAATCCAAGATAGGGATGACTTGCGGGGCTCTGACCAGGTTCTGTTACCCAGAATCCTTTGCAAACCTCAAAAAGTGGCTAAAAAAACAAGTTTTCCTCACATTTCGGTGACAGAAAGTTCTGAAATCTGAGAGGAGCCACAAATTTCCTTCCACCCAGCGTTCCCCCAAGTCTCCCGATAAAAATGATACCTCACTTGTGTGGGTAGGCCTAGCGCCCGCGACAGTAAATGCCCCAAAACACAACGTGGACACATCCCATTTTTTGACAAAATACAAAGCTGTCTTTTGCAAAGTGCCTACCTGTAGATTTTGGCCTCTAGCTCAGCCGGCACATAGGGAAACCTACCAAACCTGTGCATTTTTGAAAACTAGAGTCCTAGGGGAATCCAAGATGGGGTGACTCGTGGGGCTCTGTCCAGGTTCTGTTACCCAGAATCCTTTGCAAACCTCAAGAAGTGGCTAAAAAAACAAGTTTTCCTCACATTTCGGTGACAGAAAGTTGTGGAATCTGAGAGGAGCCACAAATTTCCTTCCACCCAGCGTTCCCCCAAGTCTCCCGATAGAAATGATACCTCACTTGTGTGGGTAGGCCTAGCGCCCGCGACAGTAAATGCCCCAAAACACAACGTGGACACATCCCATTTTTTGACAAAATACAGAGCTGTTTTTTGCAAAGTGCCTACCTGTAGATTTTGGCCTCTAGCTCAGCCGGCACATAGGGAAACCTACCAAACCTGTGCATTTTTGAAAACTAGAGACCTAGGGGAATCCAAGATGGGGTGACTCGTGGGGCTCTGACCAGGTTCTGTTACCCAGAATCCTTTGCAAACCTCAAAAAGTGGCTAAAAAAACATGTTTTCCTCACATTTCGGTGACAGAAAGTTGTGGAATCTGAGAGGAGCCACAAATTTCCTTCCACCCAGCGTTCCCCCAAGTCTCCCGATAAAAATGATATCTCACTTGTGTGGGTAGGCCTAGCGCCCGCGACAGGAAATGCCCCAAAACACAACGTGGACACATCCCATTTTTTGACAAAATACAGAGCTGTTTTTTGCAAAGTGCCTACCTGTAGATTTTGGCCTCTAGCTCAGCCGGCACATAGGGAAACCTACCAAACCTGTGCATTTTTGAAAACTAGAGTCCTAGGGGAATCCAAGATGGGGTGACTCGTGGGGCTCTGTCCAGGTTCTGTTACCCAGAATCCTTTGCAAACCTCAAGAAGTGGCTAAAAAAACAAGTTTTCCTCACATTTCGGTGACAGAAAGTTGTGGAATCTGAGAGGAGCCACAAATTTCCTTCCACCCAGCGTTCCCCCAAGTCTCCCGATAAAAATGATACCTCACTTGTGTGGGTTGGCCTAGCGCCCGCGACAGGAAATGCCCCAAAACACAACGTGGACACATCCCATTTTTTGACAAAATACAGAGCTGTTTTTTGCAAAGTGCCTACCTGTAGATTTTGGCCTCTAGCTCAGCCAGCACATAGGGAAACCTACCAATCCTGTGCATTTTTGAAAACTAGAGACCTAGGGGAATCCAAGATGGGGTGACTCGTGGGGCTCTGACCAGGTTCTGTTACCCAGAATCCTTTGCAAACCTCAAAAAGTGGCTAAAAAAACATGTTTTCCTCACATTTCGGTGACAGAAAGTTGTGGAATCTGAGAGGAGCCACAAATTTCCTTCCACCCAGCGTTCCCCCAAGTCTCCCGATAAAAATGATACCTCACTTGTGTGGGTAGGCCTAGCGCCCGCGACAGGAAATGCCCCAAAACACAACGTGGACACATCCCATTTTTTGACAAAATACAGAGCTGTTTTTTGCAAAGTGCCTACCTGTAGATTTTGGCCTCTAGCTCAGCCGGCACATAGGGAAACCTACCAAACCTGTGCATTTGTGAAAACTAGAGACCTAGGGGAATACAAGATGGGGTGACTCGTGGGGCTCTGACCAGGTTCTGTTACCCAGAATCCTTTGCAAACCTCAAAAAGTGGCTAAAAAAACAAGTTTTCCTCACATTTCGGTGACAGAAAGTTGTGGAATCTGAGAGGAGCCACAAATTTCCTTCCACCCAGCGTTCCCCCAAGTCTCCCGATAAAAATGATACCTCACTTGTGTGGGTAGGCCTAGCGCCCGCGACAGGAAATGCCCCAAAACACAACGTGGACACATCCCATGTTTTGACAAAATACAGAGCTGTTTTTTGCAAAGTGCCTACCTGTAGATTTTGGCCTCTAGCTCAGCCGGCACATAGGGAAACCTACCAAACCTGTGCATTTTTGAAAACTAGAGACCTAGGGGAATCCAAGATGGGGTGACTCGTGGGGCTCTGAGCAGGTTCTTTTACCCAGTATCCTTTGCAAACCTCAAAAACTGGCTAAACAAACAAGTTTTCCTTACATTTCGGTGACAGAAAGTTGTGGAATCTGAGAGGAGCCACAAATTTCCTTCCACCCAGCGTTCCCCCAAGTCTCCCGATAAAAATGATACCTCACTTGTGTGGGTAGGCCTAGCGCCCGCGACAGGAAATGCCCCAAAACACAACGTGGACACATCCCATTTTTTGACAAAATACAGAGCTGTTTTTTGCAAAGTGCCTACCTGTAGATTTTGGCCTCTAGCTCAGCCAGCACATAGGGAAACCTACCAAACCTGTGCATTTTTTTAAACTAGAGACCTAGGGGAATCCAAGATGGGGTGACTCGTGGGGCTCTGACCAGGTTCTGTTACCCAGAATCCTTTGCAAACCTCAAAAAGTGGCTAAAAAAACAAGTTTTCCTCACATTTCGGTGACAGAAAGTTCTGGAATCTGAGAGGAGCCACAAATTTCCTTCCACCCAGCGTTCCCCCAAGTCTCCCGATAAAAATGATACCTCACTTGTGTGGGTAGGCCTAGCGCCCGCGACAGGAAATGCCCCAAAACACAACGTGGACACATCCCATTTTTTGATAAAATACAGAGCTGTTTTTTGCAAAGTGCCTACCTGTAGATTTTGGCCTCTAGCTCAGCCGGCACATAGGGAAACCTACCAAACCTGTGCATTTTTGAAAACTAGAGACCTAGGGGAATACAAGATGGGGTGACTCGTGGGGCTCTGACCAGGTTCTGTTACCCAGAATCCTTTGCAAACCTCAAAAAGTAGCTAAACAAACAAGTTTTCCTTACATTTCGGTGACAGAAAGTTGTGGAATCTGAGAGGAGCCACAAATTTCCTTCCACCCAGCGTTCCCCCAAGTCTCCCGATAAAAATGATACCTCACTTGTGTGGGTAGGCCTAGCGCCCGCGACAGGAAATGCCCCAAAACACAACGTGGACACATCCCATTTTTTGACAAAATACAGAGCTGTTTTTTGCAAAGTGCCTACCTGTAGATTTTGGCCTCTAGCTCAGCCAGCACATAGGGAAACCTACCAAACCTGTGCATTTTTTTAAACTAGAGACCTAGGGGAATCCAAGATGGGGTGACTCGTGGGGCTCTGACCAGGTTCTGTTACCCAGAATCCTTTGCAAACCTCAAAAAGTGGCTAAAAAAACAAGTTTTCCTCACATTTCGGTGACAGAAAGTTCTGGAATCTGAGAGGAGCCACAAATTTCCTTCCACCCAGCGTTCCCCCAAGTCTCCCGATAAAAATGATACCTCACTTGTGTGGGTAGGCCTAGCGCCCGCGACAGGAAATGCCCCAAAACACAACGTGGACACATCCCATTTTTTGATAAAATACAGAGCTGTTTTTTGCAAAGTGCCTACCTGTAGATTTTGGCCTCTAGCTCAGCCGGCACATAGGGAAACCTACCAAACCTGTGCATTTTTGAAAACTAGAGACCTAGGGGAATACAAGATGGGGTGACTCGTGGGGCTCTGACCAGGTTCTGTTACCCAGAATCCTTTGCAAACCTCAAAAAGTGGCTAAACAAACAAGTTTTCCTTACATTTCGGTGACAGAAAGTTGTGGAATCTGAGAGGAGCCACAAATTTCCTTCCACCCAGCGTTTCCCCAACTCTCCCGATAAAAATGATACCTCACTTGTGTGGGTAGGCCTAGCGCCCGCGACAGGAAATGCCCCAAAACACAACGTGGACACATCCCATTTTTTGACAAAATACAGAGCTGTTTTTTGCAAAGTGCCTACCTGTAGATTTTGGCCTCTAGCTCAGCCGGCACATAGGGAAACATACCAAACCTGTGCATTTTTGAAAACTAGAGACCTAGGGGAATCCAAGATGGGGTGACTCGTGGGGCTCTGACCAGGTTCTGTTACCCAGAATCCTTTGCAAACCTCAAAAAGTGGCTAAAAAAACAAGTTTTCCTCACATTTCGGTGACAGAAAGTTCTGGAATCTGAGAGGAGCCACAAATTTCCTTCCACCCAGCGTTCCCCCAAGTCTCCCGATAAAAATGATACCTCACTTGTGTGGGTAGGCCTAGCGCCCGCGACAGGAAATGCCCCAAAACACAACGTGGACACATCCCATTTTTTGACAAAATACAGAGCTGTTTTTTGCAAAGTGCCTACCTGTAGATTTTGGCCTCTAGCTCAGCCGGCACATAGGGAAACCTACCAAACCTGTGCATTTTTTAAAACTAGAGTCCTAGGGGAATCCAAGATGGGGTGACTCGTGGGGCTCTGACCAGGTTCTGTTACCCAGAATCCTTTGCAAACCTCAAGAAGTGGCTAAAAAAACAAGTTTTCCTCACATTTCGGTGACAGAGAGTTGTGGAATCTGAGAGGAGCCACAAATTTCCTTCCACCCAGCGTTCCCCCAAGTCTCCCGATAAAAATGATACCTCACTTGTGTGGGTAGGCCTAGCGCCCGCGACAGGAAATGCCCCAAAACACAACGTGGACACATCCCATTTTTTGACAAAATACAGAGCTGTTTTTTGCAAAGTGCCTACCTGTAGATTTTGGCCTCTAGCTCAGCCGGCACATAGGGAAACCTACCAAACCTGTGCATTTTTGAAAACTAGAGACCTAGGGGAATCCAAGATGGGGTGACTCGTGGGGCTCTGACCAGGTTCTGTTACCCAGAATCCTTTGCAAACCTCAAAAAGTGGCTAAAAAAACAAGTTTTCCTCACATTTCGGTGACAGAAAGTTGTGGAATCTGAGAGGAGCCACAAATTTCCTTCCACCAAGCGTTCCCCCAAGTCGCCCGATAAAAATGATACCTCACTTGTGTGGGTAGGCCTAGCGCCCGCGACAGGAAATGCCCCGAAACACAACGTGGACACATCCCATTTTTTGACAAAATACAGAGCTGTTTTTTTGCAAAGTGCCTACCTGTAGAGTTTGGCCTCTAGCTCAGCCGGCACATAGGGAAACCTACCAAACCTGTGCATTTTTGAAAACTCGAGACCTAGGGGAATCCAAGATAGGGATGACTTGCGGGGCTCTGACCAGGTTCTGTTACCCAGAATCCTTTGCAAACCTCAAAAAGTGGCTAAAAAAACAAGTTTTCCTCACATTTCGGTGACAGAAAGTTCTGAAATCTGAGAGGAGCCACAAATTTCCTTCCACCCAGCGTTCCCCCAAGTCTCCCGATAAAAATGATACCTCACTTGTGTGGGTAGGCCTAGCGCCCGCGACAGTAAATGCCCCAAAACACAACGTGGACACATCCCATTTTTTGACAAAATACAAAGCTGTCTTTTGCAAAGTGCCTACCTGTAGATTTTGGCCTCTAGCTCAGCCGGCACATAGGGAAACCTACCAAACCTGTGCATTTTTGAAAACTAGAGTCCTAGGGGAATCCAAGATGGGGTGACTCGTGGGGCTCTGTCCAGGTTCTGTTACCCAGAATCCTTTGCAAACCTCAAGAAGTGGCTAAAAAAACAAGTTTTCCTCACATTTCGGTGACAGAAAGTTGTGGAATCTGAGAGGAGCCACAAATTTCCTTCCACCCAGCGTTCCCCCAAGTCTCCCGATAGAAATGATACCTCACTTGTGTGGGTAGGCCTAGCGCCCGCGACAGTAAATGCCCCAAAACACAACGTGGACACATCCCATTTTTTGACAAAATACAGAGCTGTTTTTTGCAAAGTGCCTACCTGTAGATTTTGGCCTCTAGCTCAGCCGGCACATAGGGAAACCTACCAAACCTGTGCATTTTTGAAAACTAGAGACCTAGGGGAATCCAAGATGGGGTGACTCGTGGGGCTCTGACCAGGTTCTGTTACCCAGAATCCTTTGCAAACCTCAAAAAGTGGCTAAAAAAACATGTTTTCCTCACATTTCGGTGACAGAAAGTTGTGGAATCTGAGAGGAGCCACAAATTTCCTTCCACCCAGCGTTCCCCCAAGTCTCCCGATAAAAATGATATCTCACTTGTGTGGGTAGGCCTAGCGCCCGCGACAGGAAATGCCCCAAAACACAACGTGGACACATCCCATTTTTTGACAAAATACAGAGCTGTTTTTTGCAAAGTGCCTACCTGTAGATTTTGGCCTCTAGCTCAGCCGGCACATAGGGAAACCTACCAAACCTGTGCATTTTTGAAAACTAGAGTCCTAGGGGAATCCAAGATGGGGTGACTCGTGGGGCTCTGTCCAGGTTCTGTTACCCAGAATCCTTTGCAAACCTCAAGAAGTGGCTAAAAAAACAAGTTTTCCTCACATTTCGGTGACAGAAAGTTGTGGAATCTGAGAGGAGCCACAAATTTCCTTCCACCCAGCGTTCCCCCAAGTCTCCCGATAAAAATGATACCTCACTTGTGTGGGTTGGCCTAGCGCCCGCGACAGGAAATGCCCCAAAACACAACGTGGACACATCCCATTTTTTGACAAAATACAGAGCTGTTTTTTGCAAAGTGCCTACCTGTAGATTTTGGCCTCTAGCTCAGCCAGCACATAGGGAAACCTACCAATCCTGTGCATTTTTGAAAACTAGAGACCTAGGGGAATCCAAGATGGGGTGACTCGTGGGGCTCTGACCAGGTTCTGTTACCCAGAATCCTTTGCAAACCTCAAAAAGTGGCTAAAAAAACATGTTTTCCTCACATTTCGGTGACAGAAAGTTGTGGAATCTGAGAGGAGCCACAAATTTCCTTCCATCCAGCGTTCCCCCAACTCTCCCGATAAAAATTATACCTCACTTGTGTGGGTAGGCCTAGCGCCCGCGACAGGAAATGCCCCAAAACACAACGTGGACACATCCCATTTTTTGACAAAATACAGAGCTGTTTTTTGCAAAGTGCCTACCTGTAGATTTTGGCCTCTAGCTCCGCCGGCACATAGGGAAACCTACCAAACCTGTGCATTTTTGAAAACTAGAGTCCTAGGGGAATCCAAGATGGGGTGACTCGTGGGGCTCTGACCAGGTTCTTTTACCCAGAATCCTTTGCAAACCTCAAAAAGTGGCTAAACAAACAAGTTTTCCTTACATTTCGGTGACAGAAAGTTGTGGAATCTGAGAGGAGCCACAAATTTCCTTCCACCCGGCGTTCCCCCAAGTCTCCCGATAAAAATGATACCTCACTTGTGTGGGTAGGCCTAGCGCCCGCGACAGGAAATGCCCCAAAACACAACGTGGACACATCCCATTTTTTGACAAAATACAGAGCTGTTTTTTGCAAAGTGCCTACCTGTAGATTTTGGCCTCTAGCTCAGCCAGCACATAGGGAAACCTACCAAACCTGTGCATTTTTTTAAACTAGAGACCTAGGGGAATCCAAGATGGGGTGACTCGTGGGGCTCTGACCAGGTTCTGTTACCCAGAATCCTTTGCAAACCTCAAAAAGTGGCTAAAAAAACAAGTTTTCCTCACATTTCGGTGACAGAAAGTTGTGGAATCTGAGAGGAGCCACAAATTTCCTTCCACCCAGCGTTCCCCCAAGTCTCCCGATAAAAATGATACCTCACTTGTGTGGGTAGGCCTAGCGCCCGCGACAGGAAATGCCCCAAAACACAACGTGGACACATCCCATTTATTAATAAAATACAGAGCTGTTTTTTGCAAAGTGCCTACCTGTAGATTTTGGCCTCTAGCTCAGCCGGCACATAGGGAAACCTACCAAACCTGTGCATTTTTGAAAACTAGAGACCTAGGGGAATACAAGATGGGGTGACTCGTGGGGCTCTGACCAGGTTCTCTTACCCAGAATCCTTTGCAAACCTCAAAAAGTGGCTAAACAAACAAGTTTTCCTTACATTTCGGTGACAGAAATTTGTGGAATCTGAGTGGAGCCACAAATTTCCTTCCACCCAGCGTTCCCCCAAGTCTCCCGATAAAAATGATACCTCACTTGTGTGGGTTGGCCTAGCGCCCGCGACAGGAAATGCCCCAAAACACAACGTGGACACATCCCATTTTTTGACAAAATACAGAGCTGTTTTTTGCAAAGTGCCTACCTGTAGATTTTGGCCTCTAGCTCAGCCAGCACATAGGGAAACCTACCAATCCTGTGCATTTTTGAAAACTAGAGACCTAGGGGAATCCAAGATGGGGTGACTCGTGGGGCTCTGACCAGGTTCTGTTACCCAGAATCCTTTGCAAACCTTAAAAAGTGGCTAAAAAAACATGTTTTCCTCACATTTCGGTGACAGAAAGTTGTGGAATCTGAGAGGAGCCACAAATTTCCTTCCACCCAGCGTTCCCCCAACTCTCCCGATAAAAATGATACCTCACTTGTGTGGGTAGGCCTAGCGCCCGCGACAGGAAATGCCCCAAAACACAACGTGGACACATCCCATTTTTTGACAAAATACAGAGCTGTTTTTTGCAAAGTGCCTACCTGTAGATTTTGGCCTCTAGCTCAGCCGGCACATAGGGAAACCTACCAAACCTGTGCATTTTTGAAAACTAGAGACCTAGGGGAATCCAAGATTGGGTGACTCGTGGGGCTCTGACCAGGTTCTGTTACCCAGAATCCTTTGCAAACCTCAAAAAGTGGCTAAAAAAACAAGTTTTCCTCACATTTCGGTGACAGAAAGTTGTGGAATCTGAGAGGAGCCACAAATTTCCTTCCACCCAGCGTTCCCCCAAGTCTCCCGATAAAAATGATACCTCACTTGTGTGGGTAGGCCTAGCGCCCGCGACAGGAAATGCCCCAAAACACAACGTGGACACATCCCATTTTTTGACAAAATGCAAAGCTGTTTTTTGCAAAGTGCCTACCTGTAGATTTTGGCCTCTAGCTCAGCCGGCACATAGGGAAACCTACCAAACCTGTGCATTTTTGAAAACTAGAGTCCTAGGGGAATCCAAGATGGGGTGACTCGTGGGGCTCTGTCCAGGTTCTGTTACCCAGAATCCTTTGCAAACCTCAAGAAGTGGCTAAAAAAACAAGTTTTCCTCACATTTCGGTGACAGAAAGTTGTGGAATCTGAGAGGAGCCACAAATTTCCTTCCACCCAGCGTTCCCCCAAGTCTCCCGATAAAAATGATACCTCACTTGTGTGGGTAGGCCTAGCGCCCGCGACAGTAAATGCCCCAAAACACAACGTGGACACATCCCATTTTTTGACAAAATACAGAGCTGTTTTTTGCAAAGTGCCTACCTGTAGATTTTGGCCTCTAGCTCAGCCAGCACATAGGGAAACCTACCAAACCTGTGCATTTTTTAAAACTAGAGACCTAGGGGAATCCAAGATGGGGTGACTCGTGGGGCTCTGACCAGGTTCTGTTACCCAGAATCCTTTGCAAACCTCAAAAAGTGGCTAAAAAAACATGTTTTCCTCACATTTCGGTGACAGAAAGTTGTGGAATCTGAGAGGAGCCACAAATTTCCTTCCACCCAGCGTTCCCCAAGTCTCCCGATAAAAATGATACCTCACTTGTGTGGGTAGGCCTAGCGCCCGCGACAGGAAATGCCCCAAAACACAACGTGGACACATCCCATTTTTTGACAAAATACAGAGCTGTTTTTTGCAAAGTGCCTACCTGTAGATTTTGGCCTCTAGCTCAGCCGGCACATAGGGAAACCTACCAAACCTGTGCATTTGTGAAAACTAGAGACCTAGGGGAATCCAAGATAGGGTGACTCGTGGGGCTCTGACCAGGTTCTGTTACCCAGAATCCTTTGCAAACCTCAAAAAGTGGCTAAAAAAACAAGTTTTCCTCACATTTCGGTGACAGAAAGTTGTGGAATCTGAGAGGAGCCACACATTTCCTTCCACCCAGCGTTCCCCCAAGTCTCCCGATAAAAATGATACCTCACTTGTGTGGGTAGGCCTAGCGCCCGCGACAGGAAATGCCCCAAAACACAACGTGGACACATCCCATGTTTTGACAAAATACAGAGCTGTTTTTTGCAAAGTGCCTACCTGTAGATTTTGGCCTCTAGCTCAGCCGGCACATAGGGAAACCTACCAAACCTGTGCATTTTTGAAAACTAGAGACCTAGGGGAATCCAAGATGGGGTGACTCGTGGGGCTCTGAGCAGGTTCTTTTACCCAGTATCCTTTGCAAACCTCAAAAACTGGCTAAACAAACAAGTTTTCCTTACATTTCGGTGACAGAAAGTTGTGGAATCTGAGAGGAGCCACAAATTTCCTTCCATCCAGCGTTCCCCCAACTCTCCCGATAAAAATTATACCTCACTTGTGTGGGTAGGCCTAGCGCCCGCGACAGGAAATGCCCCAAAACACAACGTGGACACATCCCATTTTTTGACAAAATACAGAGCTGTTTTTTGCAAAGTGCCTACCTGTAGATTTTGGCCTCTAGCTCCGCCGGCACATAGGGAAACCTACCAAACCTGTGCATTTTTGAAAACTAGAGTCCTAGGGGAATCCAAGATGGGGTGACTCGTGGGGCTCTGACCAGGTTCTTTTACCCAGAATCCTTTGCAAACCTCAAAAAGTGGCTAAACAAACAAGTTTTCCTTACATTTCGGTGACAGAAAGTTGTGGAATCTGAGAGGAGCCACAAATTTCCTTCCACCCAGCGTTCCCCCAAGTCTCCCGATAAAAATGATACCTCACTTGTGTGGGTAGGCCTAGCGCCCGCGACAGGAAATGCCCCAAAACACAACGTGGACACATCCCATTTTTTGACAAAATACAGAGCTGTTTTTTGCAAAGTGCCTACCTGTAGATTTTGGCCTCTAGCTCAGCCAGCACATAGGGAAACCTACCAAACCTGTGCATTTTTTTAAACTAGAGACCTAGGGGAATCCAAGATGGGGTGACTCGTGGGGCTCTGACCAGGTTCTGTTACCCAGAATCCTTTGCAAACCTCATAAAGTGGCTAAAAAAACAAGTTTTCCTCACATTTCGGTGACAGAAAGTTGTGGAATCTGAGAGGAGCCACAAATTTCCTTCCACCCAGCGTTCCCCCAAGTCTCCCGATAAAAATGATACCTCACTTGTGTGGGTAGGCCTAGCGCCCGCGACAGGAAATGCCCCAAAACACAACGTGGACACATCCCATTTATTAATAAAATACAGAGCTGTTTTTTGCAAAGTGCCTACCTGTAGATTTTGGCCTCTAGCTCAGCCGGCACATAGGGAAACCTACCAAACCTGTGCATTTTTGAAAACTAGAGACCTAGGGGAATACAAGATGGGGTGACTCGTGGGGCTCTGACCAGGTTCTCTTACCCAGAATCCTTTGCAAACCTCAAAAAGTGGCTAAACAAACAAGTTTTCCTTACATTTCGGTGACAGAAATTTGTGGAATCTGAGTGGAGCCACAAATTTCCTTCCACCCAGCGTTCCCCCAAGTCTCCCGATAAAAATGATACCTCACTTGTGTGGGTTGGCCTAGCGCCCGCGACAGGAAATGCCCCAAAACACAACGTGGACACATCCCATTTTTTGACAAAATACAGAGCTGTTTTTTGCAAAGTGCCTACCTGTAGATTTTGGCCTCTAGCTCAGCCAGCACATAGGGAAACCTACCAATCCTGTGCATTTTTGAAAACTAGAGACCTAGGGGAATCCAAGATGGGGTGACTCGTGGGGCTCTGACCAGGTTCTGTTACCCAGAATCCTTTGCAAACCTCAAAAAGTGGCTAAAAAAACATGTTTTCCTCACATTTCGGTGACAGAAAGTTGTGGAATCTGAGAGGAGCCACAAATTTCCTTCCACCCAGCGTTCCCCCAACTCTCCCGATAAAAATGATACCTCACTTGTGTGGGTAGGCCTAGCGCCCGCGACAGGAAATGCCCCAAAACACAACGTGGACACATCCCATTTTTTGACAAAATACAGAGCTGTTTTTTGCAAAGTGCCTACCTGTAGATTTTGGCCTCTAGCTCAGCCGGCACATAGGGAAACCTACCAAACCTGTGCATTTTTGAAAACTAGAGACCTAGGGGAATCCAAGATTGGGTGACTCGTGGGGCTCTGACCAGGTTCTGTTACCCAGAATCCTTTGCAAACCTCAAAAAGTGGCTAAAAAAACAAGTTTTCCTCACATTTCGGTGACAGAAAGTTGTGGAATCTGAGAGGAGCCACAAATTTCCTTCCACCCAGCGTTCCCCCAAGTCTCCCGATAAAAATGATACCTCACTTGTGTGGGTAGGCCTAGCGCCCGCGACAGGAAATGCCCCAAAACACAACGTGGACACATCCCATTTTTTGACAAAATGCAAAGCTGTTTTTTGCAAAGTGCCTACCTGTAGATTTTGGCCTCTAGCTCAGCCGGCACATAGGGAAACCTACCAAACCTGTGCATTTTTGAAAACTAGAGTCCTAGGGGAATCCAAGATGGGGTGACTCGTGGGGCTCTGTCCAGGTTCTGTTACCCAGAATCCTTTGCAAACCTCAAGAAGTGGCTAAAAAAACAAGTTTTCCTCACATTTCGGTGACAGAAAGTTGTGGAATCTGAGAGGAGCCACAAATTTCCTTCCACCCAGCGTTCCCCCAAGTCTCCCGATAAAAATGATACCTCACTTGTGTGGGTAGGCCTAGCGCCCGCGACAGTAAATGCCCCAAAACACAACGTGGACACATCCCATTTTTTGACAAAATACAGAGCTGTTTTTTGCAAAGTGCCTACCTGTAGATTTTGGCCTCTAGCTCAGCCAGCACATAGGGAAACCTACCAAACCTGTGCATTTTTTAAAACTAGAGACCTAGGGGAATCCAAGATGGGGTGACTCGTGGGGCTCTGACCAGGTTCTGTTACCCAGAATCCTTTGCAAACCTCAAAAAGTGGCTAAAAAAACATGTTTTCCTCACATTTCGGTGACAGAAAGTTGTGGAATCTGAGAGGAGCCACAAATTTCCTTCCACCCAGCGTTCCCCAAGTCTCCCGATAAAAATGATACCTCACTTGTGTGGGTAGGCCTAGCGCCCGCGACAGGAAATGCCCCAAAACACAACGTGGACACATCCCATTTTTTGACAAAATACAGAGCTGTTTTTTGCAAAGTGCCTACCTGTAGATTTTGGCCTCTAGCTCAGCCGGCACATAGGGAAACCTACCAAACCTGTGCATTTGTGAAAACTAGAGACCTAGGGGAATCCAAGATGGGGTGACTCGTGGGGCTCTGACCAGGTTCTGTTACCCAGAATCCTTTGCAAACCTCAAAAAGTGGCTAAAAAAACAAGTTTTCCTCACATTTCGGTGACAGAAAGTTGTGGAATCTGAGAGGAGCCACACATTTCCTTCCACCCAGCGTTCCCCCAAGTCTCCCGATAAAAATGATACCTCACTTGTGTGGGTAGGCCTAGCGCCCGCGACAGGAAATGCCCCAAAACACAACGTGGACACATCCCATGTTTTGACAAAATACAGAGCTGTTTTTTGCAAAGTGCCTACCTGTAGATTTTGGCCTCTAGCTCAGCCGGCACATAGGGAAACCTACCAAACCTGTGCATTTTTGAAAACTAGAGACCTAGGGGAATCCAAGATGGGGTGACTCGTGGGGCTCTGAGCAGGTTCTTTTACCCAGTATCCTTTGCAAACCTCAAAAACTGGCTAAACAAACAAGTTTTCCTTACATTTCGGTGACAGAAAGTTGTGGAATCTGAGAGGAGCCACAAATTTCCTTCCACCCAGCGTTCCCCCAAGTCTCCCGATAAAAATGATACCTCACTTGTGTGGGTAGGCCTAGCGCCCGCGACAGGAAATACCCCAAAACACAACGTGGACACATCCCATTTTTTGACAAAATACAGAGCTGTTTTTTGCAAAGTACCTACCTGTAGATTTTGGCCTCTAGCTCAGCCAGCACATAGGGAAACCTACCAAACCTGTGCATTTTTTTAAACTAGAGACCTAGGGGAATCCAAGATGGGGTGACTCGTGGGGCTCTGACCAGGTTCTGTTACCCAGAATCCTTTGCAAACCTCAAAAAGTGGCTAAAAAAACAAGTTTTCCTCACATTTCGGTGACAGAAAGTTCTGGAATCTGAGAGGAGCCACAAATTTCCTTCCACCCAGCGTTCCCCCAAGTCTCCCGATAAAAATGATACCTCACTTGTGTGGGTAGGCCTAGCGCCCGCGACAGGAAATGCCCCAAAACACAACGTGGACACATCCCATTTTTTGATAAAATACAGAGCTGTTTTTTGCAAAGTGCCTACCTGTAGATTTTGGCCTCTAGCTCAGCCGGCACATAGGGAAACCTACCAAACCTGTGCATTTTTTAAAACTAGAGACCTAGGGGAATACAAGATGGGGTGACTCGTGGGGCTCTGACCAGGTTCTGTTACCCAGAATCCTTTGCAAACCTCAAAAAGTGGCTAAACAAACAAGTTTTCCTTACATTTCGGTGACAGAAAGTTGTGGAATCTGAGAGGAGCCACAAATTTCCATCCACCCAGCGTTTCCCCAACTCTCCCGATAAAAATGATACCTCACTTGTGTGGGTAGGCCTAGCGCCCGCGACAGGAAATGCCCCAAAACACAACGTGGACACATCCCATTTTTTGACAAAATACAGAGCTGTTTTTTGCAAAGTGCCTACCTGTAGATTTTGGCCTCTAGCTCAGCCGGCACATAGGGAAACATACCAAACCTGTGCATTTTTGAAAACTAGAGACCTAGGGGAATCCAAGATGGGGTGACTCGTGGGGCTCTGACCAGGTTCTGTTACCCAGAATCCTTTGCAAACCTCAAAAAGTGGCTAAAAAAACAAGTTTTCCTCACATTTCGGTGACAGAAAGTTCTGGAATCTGAGAGGAGCCACAAATTTCCTTCCACCCAGCGTTCCCCCAAGTCTCCCGATAAAAATGATACCTCACTTGTGTGGGTAGGCCTAGCGCCCGCGACAGGAAATGCCCCAAAACACAACGTGGACACATCCCATTTTTTGACAAAATACAGAGCTGTTTTTTGCAAAGTGCCTACCTGTAGATTTTGGCCTCTAGCTCAGCCGGCACATAGGGAAAACTACCAAACCTGTGCATTTTTTAAAACTAGAGTCCTAGGGGAATCCAAGATGGGGTGACTCGTGGGGCTCTGACCAGGTTCTGTTACCCAGAATCCTTTGCAAACCTCAAGAAGTGGCTAAAAAAACAAGTTTTCCTCACATTTCGGTGACAGAGAGTTGTGGAATCTGAGAGGAGCCACAAATTTCCTTCCACCCAGCGTTCCCCCAAGTCTCCCGATAAAAATGATACCTCACTTGTGTGGGTAGGCCTAGCGCCCGCGACAGGAAATGCCCCAAAACACAACGTGGACACATCCCATTTTTTGACAAAATACAGAGCTGTTTTTTGCAAAGTGCCTACCTGTAGATTTTGGCCTCTAGCTCAGCCGGCACATAGGGAAACCTACCAAACCTGTGCATTTTTGAAAACTAGAGACCTAGGGGAATCCAAGATGGGGTGACTCGTGGGGCTCTGACCAGGTTCTGTTACCCAGAATCCTTTGCAAACCTCAAAAAGTGGCTAAAAAAACATGTTTTCCTCACATTTCGGTGATAGAAAGTTGTGGAATCTGAGAGGAGCCACAAATTTCCTTCCACCCAGCGTTCCCCCAAGTCTCCCGATAAAAATGATATCTCACTTGTGTGGGTAGGCCTAGCGCCCGCGACAGGAAATGCCCCAAAACACAACGTGGACACATCCCATTTTTTGACAAAATACAGAGCTGTTTTTTGCAAAGTGCCTACCTGTAGATTTTGGCCTCTAGCTCAGCTGGCACATAGGGAAACCTACCAAACCTGTGCATTTTTGAAAACTAGAGACCTAGGGGAATACAAGATGGGGTGACTCGTGGAGCTCTGACCAGGTTCTGTTACCCAGAATCCTTTGCAAACCTCAAAAAGTGGCTAAACAAACAAGTTTTCCTTACATTTCGGTGACAGAAAGTTGTGGAATCTGAGAGGAGCCACAAATTTCCTTCCACCCAGCGTTCCCCCAAGTCTCCCGATAAAAATGATACCTCACTTGTGTGGGTAGGCCTAGCGCCCGCGACAGGAAATGCCCCAAAACACAACGTGGACACATCCCATTTTTTGACAAAATACAGAGCTGTTTTTTGCACAGTGCCTACCTGTAGATTTTGGCCTCTAGCTCAGCCAGCACATAGGGAAACCTACCAAACCTGTGCATTTTTTAAAACTAGAGACCTAGGGGAATCCAAGATGGGGTGACTCGTGGGGCTCTGACCAGGTTCTGTTACCCAGAATCCTTTGCAAACCTCAAAAAGTGGCTAAAAAAACAAGTTTTCCTCACATTTCGGTGACAGAAAGTTCTGGAATCTGAGAGGAGCCACAAATTTCCTTCCACCAAGCGTTCCCCCAAGTCGCCCGATAAAAATGATACCTCACTTGTGTGGGTAGGCCTAGCGCCCGCGACAGGAAATGCCCCGAAACACAACGTGGACACATCCCATTTTTTGACAAAATACAGAGCTGTTTTTTGCAAAGTGCCTACCTGTAGAGTTTGGCCTCTAGCTCAGCCGGCACATAGGGAAACCTACCAAACCTGTGCATTTTTGAAAACTCGAGACCTAGGGGAATCCAAGATAGGGATGACTTGCGGGGCTCTGACCAGGTTCTGTTACCCAGAATCCTTTGCAAACCTCAAAAAGTGGCTAAAAAAACAAGTTTTCCTCACATTTCGGTGACAGAAAGTTCTGAAATCTGAGAGGAGCCACAAATTTCCTTCCACCCAGCGTTCCCCCAAGTCTCCCGATAAAAATGATACCTCACTTGTGTGGGTAGGGCTAGCGCCCGCGACAGGAAATGCCCCAAAACACAACGTGGACACATCCCATTTTTTGACAAAATACAGAGCTGTTTTTTGCAAAGTGCCTACCTGTAGAGTTTGGCCTCTAGCTCAGCCGGCACATAGGGAAACCTACCAAACCTGTGCATTTTTGAAAACTAGAGACCTAGGGGAATACAAGATGGGGTGACTCGTGGGGCTCTGACCAGGTTCTGTTACCCAGAATCCTTTGCAAACCTCAAAAAGTGGCTAAAAATACAAGTTTTCCTCACATTTCGGTGACAGAAAGTTGTGGAATCTGAGAGGAGCCACAAATTTCCTTCCACCCAGCGTTCCCCCAAGTCTCCCGATAAAAATGATACCTCACTTGTGTGGGTAGGCCTAGCGCCCGCGACAGGAAATGCCCCAAAACACAACGTGGACACATCCCATTTTTTGACAAAATACAGAGCTGTTTTTTGCAAAGTGCCTACCTGTAGATTTTGGCCTCTAGCTCAGCCAGCACATAGGGAAACCTACCAAACCTGTGCATTTTTTTAAACTAGAGACCTAGGGGAATGCAAGATGGGGTGACTCGTGGGGCTCTGACCAGGTTCTGTTACCCAGAATCCTTTGCAAACCTCAAAAAGTGGCTAAACAAACAAGTTTTCCTCACATTTCGGTGACAGAAAGTTCTGGAATCTGAGAGGAGCCACAAATTTCCTTCCACCCAGCGTTCCCCCAAGTCTCCCGATAAAAATGATACCTCACTTGTGTGGGTAGGCCTAGCGCCCGCGACAGGAAATGCCCCAAAACACAACGTGGACACATCCCATTTTTTGATAAAATACAGAGCTGTTTTTTGCAAAGTGCCTACCTGTAGATTTTGGCCTCTAGCTCAGCCGGCACATAGGGAAACCTACCAAACCTGTGCATTTTTGAAAACTAGAGACCTAGGGGAATACAAGATGGGGTGACTCGTGGGGCTCTGACCAGGTTCTGTTACCCAGAATCCTTTGCAAACCTCAAAAAGTGGCTAAACAAACAAGTTTTCCTTACATTTCGGTGACAGAAATTTGTGGAATCTGAGAGGAGCCACAAATTTCCTTCCACCCAGCGTTCCCCCAAGTCTCCCGATAAAAATGATACCTCACTTGTGTGGGTTGGCCTAGCGCCCGCGACAGAAAATGCCCCAAAACACAACATGGACACATCCCATTTTTTGACAAAATACAGAGCTGTTTTTTGCAAAGTGCCTACCTGTAGATTTTGGCCTCTAGCTCAGCCAGCACATAGGGAAACCTACCAAACCTGTGCATTTTTGAAAACTAGAGACCTAGGGGAATCCAAGATGGGGTGACTCGTGGGGCTCTGACCAGGTTCTGTTACCCAGAATCCTTTGCAAACCTCAAAAAGTGGCTAAAAAAACAAGTTTTCCTCACATTTCGGTGACAGAAAGTTCTGGAATCTGAGAGGAGCCACAAATTTCCTTTCACCCAGCGTTCCCCCAAGTCTCCCAATAAAAATGATACCTCACTTGTGTGGGTAGGCCTAGCGCCCGCGACAGGAAATGCCCCAAAACACAATGTGGACACATCCCATTTTTTGACAAAATACAGAGCTGTTTTTTGCAAAGTGCCTACCTGTAGATTTTGGCCTCTAGCTCAGCCGGCACATAGGGAAACCTACCAAACCTGTGCATTTTTTAAAACTAGAGGCCTAGGGGAATACAAGATGGGGTGACTCGTGGGGCTCTGACCAGGTTCTGTTACCCAGAATCCTTTGCAAACCTCAAAAAGTGGCTAAAAAAACAAGTTTTCCTCACATTTCGGTGACAGAAAGTTCTGGAATCTGAGAGGAGCCACAAATTTCCTTCCACCCAGCGTTCCCCCAAGTCTCCCGATAAAAATGATACCTCACTTGTGTGGGTAGGCCTAGCGCCCGCGACAGGAAATGCCCCAAAACACAACGTGGACACATCCCATTTTTTGACAAAATACAGAGCTGTTTTTTTGCAAAGTGCCTACCTGTAGATTTTGGCCTCTAGCTCAGCCGGCACATAGGGAAACCTACCAAACCTGTGCATTTTTGAAAACTAGAGACCTAGGGGAATCCAAGATGGGGTGACTCGTGGGGCTCTGACCAGGTTCTGTTACCCAGAATCCTTTGCAAACCTCAAAAAGTGGCAAAAAAAACAAGTTTTCCTCACATTTCGGTGACAGAAAGTTGTGGAATCTGAGAGGAGCCACAAATTTCCTTCTACCCAGCGTTCCCCCAAGTCTCCCGATACAAATGATACCTCACTTGTGTGGGTAGGCCTAGCGCCCGCAACAGGAAATGCCCCATAACGCAACGTGGACACATCAAATATTTGAAAGAAAACAGAGGTGTTTTTTGCAAAGTGCCTACCTGTAGATTTTGGCCTCTAGCTCAGCCGGCACCCAGAGAAACCTACCAAAACTGTGCATTTTTGAAAACTAGAGACCTAGGGGAATCCAAGATGGGGTGACTTGCGGGGCTCTGACCAGGTTCTGTTACCCAGAATCCTTTGCAAACCTCAACAAGTGGCTAAAAAAACAAGTTTTCCTCACATTTCGGTGACAGAAAGTTCTGGAATCTGAGAGGAGCCACAAATTTCCTACCACCCAGCGTCCCCCCAAGTCTCTCGATAAAAATGATACCTCACTTGTGTGGGTAGGCCTAGCGCCTGTGACAGGAATGGATCACACAAGGGTCAATGGTAGTCCTTGCTTGAGGTCTACTGTTCACCCTGGAGTGATTCATTCCTGAAGCAGGCACTAGGCTCAGGCACACAAGCGGGGTTGTGTTTTTATCAGGACAAGTGGGGAAACACTGGGTGGTAGGAATTTTGAGGATCCCTGCAGATCCCTGGACTTCTGCTCATTGGAATGCAAGGAAAATGTGTTTTTTAAGCACATAATGTAATTTCAAGGGGATTCTGGGTGAAGGAAAACTGGTGAGAGCCATGCAAGTCCTGCACCCTTGGACTCCCCTGGTACTAGTTTGTTAAAGTTAACCCACCACTCACACTGGTTGGTTTTAGCACCTCCAGAAATTATGGTTTCAAAGCATGATTACTTATCAAAGTATCTGAATATTGAAACCAAGCCTTCTGAAGGTGGGCCATAAAGCCGCGTCCAGGCACCAACCTCTTTATGGTCCATTCACACGCCATTCACGCACAACAAACAACCCTTTCATATCGCCAGCCACGGGCCCAATCCAATCAATCACTCCACTCACATTAACTTACCGCTGCCAGACAAGGGCCCATCACATTCACACGCCACAGAACGGAATAAGTTTGACTACATTTTACCACCTGTCAAGTAACTGCCTCCTTCTTCCTTAACATTACCAAATGCATGCGTAACAAACCTTTACTAATGACTCCTGTGACAGCCACCTGAGGCTCAGGAAGACATGTTTTTCATGCGCCTTTAACGCACTCTCTGTGCTAAATCCAACTCCTTCCAGTTTGTGGATGCAAGTTGGGGGTGTCCGAGTATGCCGTACAAAGCGATTCCTCGAACTGAGTGAGCATATCTACCTTTGAAACTAAGGGAGACATGCTGGGGATTTCTCATGATGTTCCCTAAAGAGAAGGTCATAGGCTATGGAAAAGGGTAGTGTTTGGTACATAGGGGAGTCCATGAGAACGTAGCATATGTCCCAGCCAACATTATGTGCAGTAATGTGACTATAATGCACTTATACAGCAAACTGAACATCTACTAAGTTCTGATGGAGGATGAACATGAAAAGCAGGTCAAACACTGACCTATACAAGTCATTCTCCTTCAGTGCTGGGATGGCACCAATGGGTTTGAATCCATAGGTGTAGATGATGTACCTCTGTACTACCTTTACTATCTGCCTTCTACCTGTGCAATAACCCTGGGAAGGCACTCCTACCATAAGCTTTCCTTACCCATCCATGTCTCTGTTCTCATCAGAGTCCTGGCTAATCCTGTATAATAGCCAAGTGAACCTATACTAGTTTGTGGAAGCAAGTTGGGGGTTTCCAAGTATGCCCTACAAAGTGATTCCTCGAACTGAGAGAGCATATCTACTGTTGAAAGTAAGGTAGACATGCAGGTGAAGAAAGGGTACTCCGTGGCAATGTGGCATATGTTCTGTCCACTAGTATATGCAGTAGGGGGAAGAAAATGCATGTTAATTGAACAGAACACCGACCACGCCAAAAGGAAGTCCATGATGAAGTAAAATTCTGTGGCTCCTTGCCTAACAAAGCAGTGGCCCATGGACGTTCGGTATCCATGCACTGCCACTGAAAGGATTACCCAACAGCAGCTCAACCTCAGTCGATTTCCCAGAACTTTGCTTTAGTATGATACAACGTAAAGCAAGTAGGGATACAGAGGCCTGGTTGTGATGGACACTGGGGACAGTAATACCGACTCTCCTGCCGCTTTCCATGCTTTGAGCACACTTTACAGCGACGACATGGACGATCCTTTTTGGGTGTTTTAGGTATGCGATCAGCAAAGTGTCGCTCCTGCAGCCTTGCCACATCCTCCAGAACATATGAGGTGGAGGCTGCTGCTTCTTCTGTAACAGCAGTGAGGCTTTCAATTACAGACAACTGGAAGTCAAGGAAAGTCATGACTCTTCCTGTTG